>NC_056720.1:15330915-15363415 GCF_018831695.1 Puntigrus tetrazona | reverse complement strand
CTTAAAGATAATTAGCTTTATGACTGCTTTTAAAGAGTGCACATTGTAATTTTTTTTTAATTTTTAAATCATGTGCATTTAGTTTATTGTATTGTGTTATTCAGTATTACAGTATCTGTGTGGTTACTGTATAAATTACAATATCTAGAGAAGATGTTTTAGAGATAGAGATTATTGGAATATATTTTTTGTTTTCTAGTAAACAATTAAGTATTGTTAATTAGATTTAAAACATTTTAAAAATGACCATTTAACATTTCTAATATGCTATATGCTATTAATTAGCATATAATAATATGCTAATTAATTAATATTGTTTTTATATAATGAAATGTATCAAATTCGTCTTGCATTTTTTCTGTACGGATACAGTATGCACGCTAATTTTTGTATATGTATTTATAAATATTATAAATTATATTTAAAATTAAAACGTAATTTAAACTAAATGAAATTTTAAATGTTTAAATTAATATTTAATGTTTAAATCATGTTTGTCCAACTTAATGTGCTGGTGTGTGTGGTAAATAAAAATTTATTTATGAAAATAAATAATAAAATGTAAATGTATTTATTAAATATATATTTATTCATTAAAACATTTTAAAGTAATGTTTTCAAATATATATATAAGTATTATTTTATTATTATTTTACATTTTATCTTTTATATTCATATTTTAGAATTTAAAAGTAAATTAAGTTGAATATATTTAACCATAAAATATTTTTTCATATTTAATATTAAAATGTTTTTTCTTCATCAGCCATCCAGCCAGGATAAAAAATATTATTTTTTAATTACAATTGACAATGAATGTGAATTTTTAATTAACAAAACGTATGCGTATATATATATATATATGTGTGTGTGTGTGTGTGTGTGTGTGTGTGTTTAGAAAGTTCAAAAAACATTCTGCCTTTGATATAAATTTAAACTATAATAATTTTTCGTTTAATCGTAGCTCACATGCGATTACGTCCAAAGGCATTACAAGTGTACTGCTCTTTTTAAAAGAAGTGTGCTTCTTCTTCTTCTTCTTCAGTAAGTGTCATTACCTCAGGAGTCAAAGAGAGAGAAGGTTTGGCTCGTCTTTCCCACCACATCTAAAAAAGCCCGACTTTCTTTGGGTACGTGCCACTCTTACTCATAAACCCCGGCTTGGAAAATACTTCCAGTTAACGGTGACCACCCTGAGAAGTCTCGGAGTTATAGATTCAATAAATTTTGCATTAATTTTCAGTTTCGAAGTTGGTGTTCTGGCGAGACTTGGGCGCTCGACCCTATCGAGTTTCTCAGGTATCTGCACGAGACCTTTTTTTTATTTGACGGTTAATCCACAATTGCTTTTTTTTTTCCGTCTGAAGTGCTGACTTCTCCGGAGAGGACCGGAGAGGGCCGTCTAGGTCACCGGAGGACTGCCCATCTAGGACTGCCCATCTAAAAAAAAAAAAAAAAAAAAAAAAAAATGAGGTCGCTCTTTTCTGCTGTTTCGCCAAAATCCGTCCCGGGGTCGAGCCGGAGACGTGGGGCCCCGGACCTGCGTTTGTTCGTTTCAGGGACGCTTTGTGTGGAAGCGGACGAGAAAACTTCTCCTTAAAATCCATAGTTAGGGCACACTTCAGTCATGAAATACCGTGATATACCGTAAGCATTTGGTTTTACTGTAACTTTATTCATTTCAAACTAAACACTGCGAAAACAAAAACCCGTTTTTATTACAGGTTAAAACCGGTTAAAACGCAATTAACTACGGTTTTGCTACCCTGACCGTAGTTTAACCGTGATATTTTTACTAAAACCGTGATTATGCTAATCAATACGCACTTCTACTACAGTACAACCGTCGTTAATTTGCGTACATTATTTTATGTATTCTACTATTTTCCATTTTTATAATATAATACAACATAATATCACGTAACGTAATGCAATGTAATGTAATATTAGGGTTTTTCATTTAGTTATTGAAGCATTTCGGGTAAAATTGGTACAGTATGATCCGCGTTCGCAAAATAATCGGCCTCGCTTACGTTACGACTAAGTAAATTAAGCTAATTTTCAGCTAATAGTCTTTAAATGGTGGCTTGGCGCGTTGGTTGGTGTTTTTTAATGTTTTATTGTTTAAATCGGCATGATATGAACAATACTTACAACCGCGTTTTGTATTTATTGGCGTTATTTAACATACTACCTCTCTGGTTTGTTACAGTCTCATCCGGGGGTTTGGACTGTAATGATGGCGCCTGATCGATAGCCATATTTGTCTTACAGTAAACGCGCTAAAGTATTTATGAATTATTTGATTCCCCGCTCCAAATAAATCAGAAGCGCCGTAGAGGTCAGCGTAATGAATAGCTTTATTGAAATGGCGTTACCCCGCGGAAGGAGAGCAGAAACGGTCGCGCGGATCAATCGGGCTTGCATTATACCGCACTTAGCGAGCGCGCGCGCGTGAAGAGGTCCGCGCGCGCGCGCTGCGGGAGTCCTCGTGCTCGGCGCGCAGCTGGATCGTGAAGGATGCGGCGAGACAGATGTATTGTGATGCGCCGAAGGTCGGGCTTCATTGTGTGACTGCAGCTCGTGTCTGTTTAATCTGTACGCCTCCACGGCGACCGTCCAATAGACCCCCACCGCACACGACCCCCGTTCATCACGACGAAACACTCTAATTGTGCCCTTTAGAGGGGATACTGAAGAGAAATGATGCGTGTACCTACGTTTTATGGACAGACAGATAGAAATGTGAATTACATAATATGTGTGTGAGTGTATATATATATATATATATATATATATATAGAGAGAGAGAGAGAGAGAGAGAGAGAGAGAGAGAGAGAGAGAATCACATTGATTATTCACATTGATTATATATATATATATATATATATATATATATATATATATATATATATATATATATATTATGAAAACAATTATTTGTGTAATAGCATAATTAAAATGAGTATTACTGTAATTATTAGTTTATTAGTAATATTTAGTTTTATATGGAGAGCAATGAATTCTGTAATGATATAATTTATATAATTACTACTGTAATTATTATTCATAACAACATACGTATTGTTAATGTTTAGATGTGTATAATTGTTACATATAATTAACATTATAATTGTTATTATTATTATTACATTGTGTCAAATCAAATATATTTATGTTTTATGTCAAACAGTTCTAAATATATGAATAGAATTATAATAATAAATAGCATACATACAATTGTAATAAAATCTGAATTGTATAATTACACAAATTCTTACATAATACAATTTAATAAATAGCAAAACT
Organism: Puntigrus tetrazona; assembly: GCF_018831695.1. Taxonomy (NCBI): domain Eukaryota; kingdom Metazoa; phylum Chordata; class Actinopteri; order Cypriniformes; family Cyprinidae; genus Puntigrus; species Puntigrus tetrazona. The sequence continues at coordinate 15,360,106 of NC_056720.1, read as the reverse complement.
AATACACACATAATTATTCTAACTATAATAAAATATATATTATACAAATATCATTACTATAATAAAATGGAAAAGCAATTGCTATATTTGGATACATTTGGCATTTTTATTGTTATTAGGAATAACATACATTATATAATAATATAATTTATATAATATAATAATGTCATTATTATGTAATAGAATAATATTACTAATAGTATTTAATTCTACATTTTTCTACAATAGTTATAAAATATATATTCATATAATTAGCCCAATAAAACAGAATTACATGAAATATTACATAATATAATTTATAAACAATACATAAACACACATGATCATTTTGACTCGATGTACAGATTAAAGGCAGCTTTTATTATTATCCCCTGGCATAAGATGCATGAAATAACGATGCGATTAATATAATTATTGTAAGAATTTGTGTACAACCGAACATACTTTTGATTAATAATCACCAAGTCAGCTTAATTTTTATTATTCGAAATAACATAAACCGATCGATCTCTCACATACAGTAACGAGCTTTAAGCAAATACGGGCTCGGTTTTCATTCGGCCCCGACTTTAAGAACTTATAATAGAGTCAGCTGTTTATTATACTTTTAAAATAGCTTTACAAGCCACCGCGAGGATAGGCTTTCCCTCGAAGAGACGTCTCAGCGTCTGTTTGCAATCAGCAGCTCAAGTCGCCTAAATCATGTGATGTCATCTGGCGTTGAGAGCGCTCAACACGTGGGAGGTATTGAGGCGGGAAACATGTCGAACAAGCGCCTTCCTCGCCGTGGTCTAGGAAATGTGGGAGCAGGACGGGCAGCCATCAAAACACTGCGGTCAGCCGCCACTTACGCTGCAGGCAGAAAATAAAGGAGGCCTCGGGGAACGCTCGAGGTGGCTCAAAAAAAAGGCCTTCGATAAGACGACTAACGCGCCGCTGTTGTTGTTGAAACCGGCCCAAGTCTGACCCTAAAGCTGGGCCGGTTTAGGGCTTTCTCTCCCGTCCAGCTGTGATATTAACTGAAAACGATTAGGCCGGGACCACACGGGCGGCCCTCGGACCGATGCTGAGACGAAAAAGGGCGGTATTTTTAGGCCGAGAGATTTACTTCATCGCCGTGAAGCCCGTTTAAGTGCCACCTATGTAGAAAACGATTTTGATGTATGTCATTTGTAGCCAATTATGGAAGGGGAAAGTTTTTGGCGACGCCATATTAATCATGACTCCCGCGCACGACGAACATAACGTTTCTCTTGTACTCAAAAAATTATATGAGAGGTCGCCGGCTCGGCTTTGATTTTGGTTTTAAGCTACAGTGTTCCTTATGCACTTGTAAATTTACATAAGCTTTTAACATTATTATTATTATTATTATTCAAACGAAATATAAGCGTGAATTTCATGTTTCATGGACAAATGTGCTTTAGAAAAAGGTCAAAAGGTCGAGTGCTTGTCTATGGCCTTGGTGGAGGTGTGACGTTTAGTCTTTTTTTAAGATAAATAGATGTAAATATACAACTTGATCGTAACTTAAATGTTGCCAAAATAAAAAAAATGATTCCTTTTAGTGTCTCCCATAATTTCAAAATGACTGTATTTTTTTAAAAATATTTCAATTTAAAAATTGTAATTATAATTCTAAAATTATAATTGTAATTTTATAATCACTACAACGCCGTGGAGTCGTGGAGTGGCCAACTTTTTTGACGCTCTCGGCCACTTTCAGCACTTTCTGAGCGCCGCTTTCAATCCTATAAAGCGCCACGCAAGCATTTAAACCCATGAATTAAAAACGCTTTTGTCTTGTAAATGAGGCACAGTGTCACGGAAAGTCAACAAAGAAACATTTGCTGAAAGATGAAGTGCTGCTACATCTAACAAACCCTAAGTAACTGATTTTCTGATTTGTCTGGAAGTTCCTGTTTTTATTTTTATTAGGTTGCCAAAACACTTATATACTGTGTCCTAGGCAATGGCATTAAAATAGTCCTTAATAGACCGTAATTGCACAAAGCTACGAGAATACTTCTTTGTATGCAAAGAAAACAATTATTTTCCGCCGTTTGGATAGTGTCACGTACGTAAACGGAGCGCCATTTACATTCAGCATGCTAGTGCTTCCTGTTGTGCACAGAACATTTTCTCGTAGCTTCGTAAAATTAACCTACTGATCTCCTTACTACGCTTCTAGGCCTTGAATGCGGCGGTTGCATTGCTGTGTACGAAGGGAAAGATAGCTCTCGGGTTGAATTCAAAATATCTTCGTTTGCGTCCTGAAGATGAACGAAGCTCTTCCGGGTTTGGAACGAAATGAAGGTGACCAAAGGTTTAGGTTGAAATAATTAATGACCAAATTGTCATAGTTGCGTGAGCTATCCCTTTAAACGGCCCTCCTGACGGGGGTGGAGACAGGGCTGAATCGTATCGTAGTATTTGTGCATGTCCTGATCGTGCTCTGCGCTCAAGTGCAACGCCAACAGATGTCCGCAAACACGAGCTTCTTTCCTGCTTCTGGTTGCTAGGCTACGCTTTCTGGCCTATCTGCTTCCTCTCTCCGGACTATGGCTCATTTCCGTACGACGGTGCAAAAATAGCCGAGCCCTCTGCACCCGTCCATGTTGTTTCTTCCTCTCTGCGCTCCACGACATCGATCAAGCCTGTTCCTGGGCTTCCTATCTCTTCCTGCGGCCGACAGAAGCGGAGAACCAGTCGGCTTTTGACCCCGTTTGATTTTTACCCGCCGTTTCACCTGTCGGGGGCCGCGATTTCTTCATAGAAAGCTCTCTCTTTTACGCACCAGACGCGTTCCTTCCCTCGCGTTCGCCGAGAGGGAAACACGACACCTTAAATATACCGTATAAGAATATCTGGCTCAGCGCTCGGCGTTAAATAAGTCCATGTGGGCCTCCTTCGCGATCTCAGGCCTTTATTTCGAATCCGGGCTCCTGCCAAGCCTGTCTTGTTGTTGTCTCTAAATGTGTTATTCCTCGCTTCTGATTAATGTCGCTCTCCGCCGCAAGATGATGTTTGAAACATGGTAATCAAGACGTAATCCCCAAATCCCTGTGTGGTCGACACGAGCGAATCTGGACTTTCTCATGGGCCTTTTTTCGCCGAGCCTCTTGGAAACGAGGGGAGGCATGGAGCGGAGCCATGCCAGGTTCTGCAAACTGTGGCATACGCACTTTTTCCCAAGCCACAGCTCGACCGGTGCAGATTGATTTCCACTTCTGTATTTTTGCAGAAGGAGAAGGTAATAAACTCCCGCGACCGGGCTCACGCAAAATATACACGTCTTTGTTTTCGTAAGTGGCAGTGTTTTGCTAAGCAGATTGGCCGCGAAGGGTCTCCATCGTCCGTCTGATTCGTCGTTATGATCTAAATTTAGAATTTTTTGCGTCCGAGCGACTTCGGAGGAGACGCACGCGCTTTTAAACGTATTCGTGACATCAGCTTTATTTTTACGAGGTGCGCGTCTCCTCTGAGGAAGCTCGAGCGTCTCTGGTGAACACCAGTTGTTTGCCCTGTTGGTTTGCTCCGCAGATATTTCCTGAGGAAAACAGACCGCTTTAAATTCGCTGCAAACTCCTTTTCCCGTAAAAACTCAACTTGAGCCGACAATAAAAAAAATCTCACGCTGAATTTTAGTGTCGCACTGCAGAAGCTGTTAGAAATGCAGAGGCGTGTGATATGAAAATATTGTGGAACTTTAAAGAGGATGTATTAATTTACAACATTAATACACTGTGCAAAATATATAATAAAAGTTTTATATTTTACAAGTCTCTCCACAAAAAAATTGCAGTCTGGATTCGGTATAGCTGATTCGGTGTTTGATTTAAAGTATATTTAAGTACAATGACCAGCTGACTGTGCATTATTACTTTATTTAAACTATATATATATATATATATATATATATATATATATATATATATATATATATATATATGTATATATATATATATATATATATATATATATATATGTATATATATATATATATATATATATATATATATATACATATACTGATTGGTATTATTATTACTATTATTATTGTACACATATTAGATTTAATTAATTTATACATAATGTGAAAAATCTGAATTTTAGATAGATGTGTAGTAATAGAATTATTTCCTTATTTTTATTTATATTAAACTTAATAATATTGTGATTACACATTATTCTTATTCCATTTTTTTATTAATTTACATATAATGTAAAAAATAGAATGATTTATTATTTATTACATTCTTTATTTATTATATATTTCCAGTATTTTTTATATCATTTTGCTATTATTATTTATTTATTATTTATTACATACCTTTCTATTATATTTAATATTATTGTGCATTTACAATGCATTATAAAAGTAATAATTATAATAACAATAGAAACCACATTAAAAATAACATTTCTTTATTATTTGTCTTAATTTTAAATAAATATGTTCTTATATTTAAAACAATTTGCTATCACACGTTATTATTATTATTATTATTATTATTATAAACAATTTAATAATTACAAATAAAAATATTATAATATTTATTGTAAGAAATAATAAAAAATGAATATAACTTTTAATGGTGTTTCAAATTAATCTGCCTTTAAATATTAAAAACAATCTGTCAAAAATATATCAAATGAAAATGTCCAGCTCTAGCAGTCAGATGAAACGTTCTCTGCGGACAAAGCACTAAAATCAGTCCCGGGACGTCAGAAGTAAGGGGGATGAGAGGAGGTTTTGAAGGGGTGGAGACCAGACTGCGATGGCATCTTGCTCTCAGAAGATTCATCAATGTCTTTCCAAGCTCCAGAGAGCGGACATGCTGACTTGTTTTATGTGGGAAGGGCTTGGCAGGCCGGAGGGGGCCTGCGGTCTGATTGTAAAACATGGAAGAGGAACATGTTAAACGTATTGATACAGTCATGTCAGGAAATCCCATGACCCACCACCTCCTTAGTTTCCGTTCCAGTTTCCATTACCGTAGGCCATTACAGTCTGTCTGGGTTTGCCTCGCTTGGAAAAAGCAGCGTGTCGCAGCCAGGTGACTTCGGAAACAAAAATCCTCATTAACATCAAAAGAGGAAAATGCGTCGTGCTTTAAAAACAAATTCTCGTAAAAAAATTAAAAAAACCCAAATACCTACATTTTGTAACGAAGTCAAGGAAATTTGATTATAGAAATATTAGATCAAAGGGGAAAAAGTCTCATTCAGAGCAGGATGCTGCTATATAGTCCCCATCAATCAAAAGAGGTCTGACTGGAGACTATAGAGCCTTGATGAGATGAAGAGAACCTGAAAGAAAGCACTTTAAGCGGTGTACCTGTGCTTCGGGAGTCTGCCGGAGTCAAGGTAAAGGGCCCATTACTGCGCTGCCTATTTCTTGGACGTCAGTAGATATCATAGCCTTTGAAGGATGATTCAATTTCTGCCCACTAGATCTGTTTTCCCAATTTCTGCCCTGATTTCTAGTAAGATTTGGCCGCACACAAAAAGTTACTTTGATCCAGCCAATAATTTCATCTGTGATATTCTCACAAAAAAAGGGACAAAAGGTTTTAAACCACCATTAGCATTTTTAATAGAAGTTTTTTAAATTGCGTAAATTAAACATATGTATTACATTGATTTATTTATATTTATTATTTATTTTATTCTCTCTCTCGGTGTCATTTTGTGGTTGAATTTAACATTCATAGTTTTGCCGTTGCAATGTAAATCTAAATTTAGATTTTAAAATAATTAGATATTACACCTCATTGATATTTAATTGAATATATTTAGTCGTATAATAATAATAAAATGCATTATTAACATATATTAGTTACTCTAGGAATAAAACATATAATAAGAGACCAAAGATCTTGAACATGTATTACGTAAACTGCATTAAATATATTTTTAAATATATATAAATATAAATATAAATTTATTTGTACATTCTTAAATGTTATATTAATTATACTGTTAATTTTTATTCATTGCATATATTTAAATTACAAATGCTCATACATATTAATATAAAGTTGTATATTGACCAAATATTTCACTGTATTAATATTTTATTGTTTTGTTTATTTTAAGAAACTCAGGAATCCAAAAGTCTGAGAGCACCAGAGAAAACACTTCAATTTTTAATTTATTATTTATAATATTTTGATATATTTAAACTTACACACACACATATATATATATATATATATATATATATATATATATATATATATATATATATATATATATATATATATACACACATTTTTTAAATCCCTAGAACTCAGCACTAAGCATCAGCAAACCCTGTCATATCGTGCGATCACAGGAGAAAAGATTTTAAGGGGAGGATATCGGTGTGACCCTCGGGGGCCGTGTACAGCTGAACATGCTGTACCTCTTCCTGTTTGGAGCCATTTATCTTATCCAGTGTTATCAGTCGTTTTACTACGTTCTTACGAATGTAGCACACGAACCGAATTACAGCCTTCCACCGCATAATACAACACACCAAAAAAACTACCGAAAGCCGCAGCTCTTCCCAAAACAAGTTTCCAGTGTCACCGGCTTTGATGGATGGGTTCCCATTGGTGTCCCGTGGGTTACGGAGGGGGGGAAGAGCCGGCCTCCTCAGATCTCTCAGCAGAGAGCCGAACACAATGGAGGACGGCTATGCGCTCCGTACGAGCGCATGTGGCATTCGCAGGAAGCCAAGACTACAGGGTGTGCTCTCTGCAAAGATCCGATTTCCACATTCTTCCCTTCTGCCACACCTAACTCCTTAATTGTCTGGCCACAGACAAAGTATTTTGAGACCACACCGTGGCGAGCCAGTTCTGGATGTTTCGTTTGGGCCGGCACCAGAAGCTTTGGTCGAGATCGGTCGGGGCTTGCGTGCAGGACTTCTCGGGAGGAGGGAAAGCAAGTGAGATTATTCGGGAGCGTTGATGCTAAACACGCGGCGTTACTCCGGCATTGATATCAGCGGATTGTGTAAGAGCGTCTCTTCATATTGAATTCGAATCGATGCGTTGGTTACATCAGATAAAAAGATGGCAGACGTCGTCGCATGCATCTTGCATGAGGAAACCTTGGCAGCTTTCGTCCGATTGCTTTCCTTTCATGTCCCCCCCCCCCTCCCCCTTTCTGATCAATAAAGGTCTATTTTCTCCCACACAAGGTTTCCCATTCAATACATCTGCCAGGGGTTTTAAAAACATAGAAGCATGATCCATTTATTATCGGCCGTTACCGTGATCTATCTACCAAGATTTCCTTTATACTCCCGCCATTGGTGGATGGCCTGTCAATCAAACCTCGCAAAGGCGCGCAATTGGCCAGCGCGTATCCGCCCCGGCCCCGTCAGCCAATGAGAGCGCGTTTTCATTTAGTGTCTTTATTTGTCGCTGATGCACATTTCACCGCTTTGTTATTCGGCTGAATGCGTAATAAGGGACGTCTGACAGGACCGTGAATAATGGGGTTGAATATTTCATTGGGTATAATATGCTGACCCGAACCGATAGGTCGATGCTTATGTGTCAAAATGGCTGATTTGAATGTGAGTCAATAGGGCACAAATATGCCGCGTGGCTTATGGGACCTCCTGCTCTTTATGTATCAGTAGGTTGTCTTTGCGATTGAACTTTCAACGTGTTTTGATGAATCGTCTCCTATACATATAGGACTAATAAGCCACTTTGAACTACTGCTATTTTCAAGATATACATTAGACACTTACATTTGGCATAAATAGCCTTACGAAGGAAAACATTTTAAAAACATTTTATTGCTGATTGAATTATATGCATAAAATGTGTAATGTGAGTATTTACAATGTTTTATTCTTGGAAATGCAGTCTTATTTCCGATAATTGTGACCTATATAGTATCATTCAGAAGTCTTCAGCTAATACCGTATTTGTGTTTATCTGATTGATCGGATTCATTTAAGATTTCTATTTCAAATAAATGGCCTTCCAGACATTTTCTATTCATCAAACAATCCTGAAAAAATGTATTACGGTTTGCACAAAAATATTAAGCAGCACTGTTTTGGATATTGATGGTAGAAGTAAAGCAGCATGTTAGAATGATTTAAGGATCGCGTGATGCTGAAAAATGAAGTTAACGATGCTGAGAATTCAGCTTTGATCCCAGGAATAAATTGCATGTTAAAATATATTAAAAAATTAGAAATTTTTCCTGAAAGAACACATCATTTGATACATACGTACTTGTACGCATTCAAGAATATTGAAATTCCTTATGTATTCATTTTACACTGAATTTGTTGGGTTTTTAAAACTAAGCCCTACAACTTCTCTATGAATAATTAAATCTGAAAAACACATCTGAAATATAATAGTCTCATTCCCCTGCTTTCTTCTTCCCTCAGGTCTTGACGTCACTTGCAAATAGGTGTATTGATTCAATGAAAATATTCAGAAGCATGCATCTCCTGAATGTGCTTAGCAGAAGGTTCCTGGCGGTCAGCAGAAAGAATCGGGAGCGTTTTGTCCCTGTGATAAATGGAGCGCTCTGACAGGTCACTTCTCCCCCCACCCAACCCTCCCCGAACGCCACAATTTGTTCCCCACAGAGGGCGGGAGACGAATCTCTGCGGGTGACAGATTTATTGGTATCCACATGAGGCAAAACACCTCAAAGTCCCTGTAAAGGCCCCGGACCACTGCGGAGAGAGATTGAACCCCCATTTATATCCAGTTGAATCCCAGTAAAATATTTCATGTTTCGTTCGGCGTCGCCCCGAAGACCTGGAAACCTGGATTTCGTGGAGAACAACATTTATTTTCACAAACGATGGCGTCTAACTATTAAATGAAAATCAGATGAGATTTGCCTCCCCCTTAGGCCATCTAAACAATACAGCACTACATAACCTGCTCATCAACGGACCCTCTGCAGCGGATGGGTGCCGTCAGAATGAGAGATGATAAAAACATCACAGTAATCCACATAACTCCAGTTCATCAGTTAATGTCTTCTGAAAGGAAAAGCTGCATGTTTTTTTTTTTTTTTGTGAAAATAATCTATTATTAAGGTATTTTAACTTTAAATAATATCTTCAGTCTAAAATATGAGTCCATAATCCATAATAACACTTCTTCTAGTGACGAAGTCCATCTCCTGTTGTCCTCTCACACATTTGTGACCACAAACTCAGTCGCAAGCGTCAATATATATGGAAAAATGTGAATAAATATGCTTTCAATTGTATGATATGGTATGAATGGTTTGTTATGACAGCAGAAAGAAACATTATGGATAAAGGACTCGTATCTTAATTATGGATTCGTTATTACAAACACCTCACAAGATGTTAGCCCCTGGACTGGAATGGTTTGGATGTACTGTGATGTTTTTCTCAGCTGTTCAGACTCTCATTCTGACGGCACCCATTCACCGCAGAGCATCTGCTGCCGTGCAAGTGACGTAATGCCGAAATTCTCCAAACCTTTCTCATCTGCATCTTGGACGGCCTCGGGGTGAGTACGTTTTCAGCTAATTTTCACTTTAGCGAGAACTTTCCCTTTAAAATATTCACCCGTGTCAACAGCGCGCTTTTCCCGATGTGGAGAAACACATGCAGAGGATTTCTGGCTGTCTGCAGGAGCTGGAAGTGATTTTTACTGGGCACTGGTGCACAAAACATGAATCAGGGGCCGTTTTTTTGCGCGCGACGGCCCACTTCTGAGTTCACAGGTGTCCCGGCCACAGAATCCACCTCAGAGAATGGCTCTAATTAATGGTCGTGCGGCTCTCTCGTAGAGAAAGGACATGGGTGGTCCACCTCACGTTACCTCAATCTGTTCCCACCAGCCGCGCTGCTCCGAAAATATACAACGATTTGGACCAGGTTACCCGAGTCTGCCAAGCATCGCCCAATTTACATTCAGGACCCCTCAAATACTCAGTCCAAACTTCCGTCAAACCCAGACTTCTTCGTGGAGACCACATCTCAATCTGCTGTCAGGAACCGAATCTGAGGGAGGGGAAAATGTGATTGTTTTCTTCACAGGCCCAAATTGAAGACGCATGTTTTATTCGGGAAACCATCCAGATCTAGACGTACGGGTCGGCTGCCAAACAGGAAGAAGAGGCTGTAGAGAAAAGGAAGAAATAAGAGCGATCTTCGATGCATTGCTTTGCCTTCTTGAGCCAAAACAAATACAATCTCACGGACCTTAATGACATGATGACAATAGTGCGGCTCTTCAGAATGAAGACTCGAGAACATGATACGCTTTACTTCAAATAAGCATTTGGGGTTTCTGTCAGAGCCAATGGGAAAATGACTATTTTTTGTTTACAAGTACATATTCCTCGGCACGTTATGTTTGAAAAGAGTTTCAGATCATTTAATCTGCTTGTAATGCATGTGATTAGAGTCTCAGAAAAACCTTGAGGTACCAACATGTACCTTTAAGGTATCGTTTAAATACTCGATACAAGGTTGCGCTTAATATTTCTGCACATTCTTTGATCAATGGAAAGCTCAAATGAACAGCATTTATTTGAAATCGAAATGTTTGCAAATATTATAAATGCCTTGACCTCCACTCTTGGCACATTTTATTTGTAGTATGTCAGTCGTGACATTGCATAGGAACAATGAGATTGTAATTGCAAAGTCACAGTTGCATGAAAAAAGATAAAAAGTGAAATATAATCGCAATTACACGAAATTAAGCCACAATTAAAAATAGACATAATAGCTCTGTAATAATTTTGCTTGTTAGCATGCTAACAATAAACATAACAGTTCAAATAAAAGCTACAGTTTTTCCTAAAACTTTCAACAATGTTCTAAATGCTTTTATAAAACCATAATCTTCACATTTATGCTTGTAGGGCTCCCAAAAATTGATCTCATTCACTTCCATTGTAAGCGCATTATGACACAGTTAGTATCAACATTATGACACAAATGCTGTCAACTTAAACCCGGAATAGTCCTTGAACTGTTATCGAAACCATTAGGAAACAAAATTTTCACTTCCCTACAGCGCGCAAACGCTTCCATTCATAACTTACAGCTGTTAACACCTCTCGTGACGAGCAAAAGGCCCTGCCCCGAGACAAACACCAGACATTATGATGTCTCTCAACATCTCCCCTGCGTCTCAGAGGTTTACTGTAAGCGCCGTGATGCAAATCTCCCAGGACGTCCCAAAAAACCTCCCAGCCAGAGACATGTTATTCTAATGGGTTAATGATCGGCTCTCAAGTTAGAGTGCCATTAAACGCAGGGCAAACTGTATCTCTTTCTGTCTGACACACACACACACGCACTCAATTTACCCTGGGAAGAGCGTAGAGGGCTAATTGATGAAGATTCTTCCCTATCAAAACGGCCCACCACCATAAATGCCATTCCAGTGTGTAGCGCTGTTCAAACAGTGGCCCTGTGTTAATGGTTAGGTAGAAGTATTTGCTCTGCATTAGTCGGTACCTGAGCCGGCACAATAGCGACCCTTGATGAAAGAGGAAGCAGACAAAAAGAGGATGACTAAATGGGTCTGAGTGCTACAAAAAGTCTTGTCCCTCAGGAAAAGGTCAGCAAACACTTCAGCAGGTTAGACACCAATCATTCCTTGATGGCAAGATCGAGATTACGGCTTACTTTTGCTTTAATTTACAAATACGGTTAGGTAATAGATGGCATTTTATTTCAAATATGACGCTTTTACAATGGTCTGTCGCTAACTAGGGAATTGTTGAGGATATTTGGCTGGATGGGGTCCGAAATGGAAATCCTGGACCGGAGCGTGCAAGAAAACGGAATGGAGTGAAGAGGCTATGAACAAATTATAACAGCGTAATAAATACTGTGCTCGGTGTTGAATGATGCAATTAAACTGATGCTTGAGGCTTTTTTTACTTTTTACATTTTCTATATTTTCAACGTAATTTAGGCGAATATTGCTCATTCGCAGCAAACGGCATCGATAGCATGGATTTGCATCTTTTGCATTGTAATATACTGTAGCTAGTAATAAATAAAATTTAAAAAAAAATTTTTTTAAGTAAAAATGCTTTGCACAAAAAAAGTTAAAAACGTTAAAATTATGATTGCTTTTAAATAAAGTAATCCAATTACAAAAATAAAATAAAAACACCAAAATGAATTCATGAAGTGGCCATTGCTTCCTCGTATTGGAAGAGTTTGCTTACAGCCAGGCCCTATACCGTCCGTTTTATAAACTCTTTTTAAAAGCAGTTTACATGTGCCTTAATAGATTCTCAATACAATCGACATGAAGTGCTAACAAGGAACCGAATGATGCACAAATGCGTGTTGCGTCCGACTCCTGAAGCCTCATAAGAGGGTATGTCTTGCCACCTTCGCTGGCTGATGTATTGATCCGGGGCTGTTATGTGCAATTAGCTTTTATTAGACCTTACAGTTGACACAAGCAGATATCATTGAAAATGACAGAATGGATTTACAATATTGGCAGGGTGATAATTGCCCTTCCAGGCCCGCGCAAGTCCTTGGGAGGCAACAAAAAAGGAATATCTTAATGTTTCCCTGATGTGAATGGAGCAGACTTAAGAGGCTTCTAGTAGCTTCCTATCAGTTCTGAGTCATTAGCGGACTGCTGGATCGGGCTATTGTGAGGGTGTGAGATGAGGCTTTCGTGCACCGTCGGCTCGGGTTTTCTGTTCTGCTTTGCTAGGCGAGGGGTGGGGGTACTGAGGGCTATTGCCCCGTGCAGGGGTCAGGTAGAGGCGACTGGGCGGACTGTCAGTGGAGCTCATTCAGCTATGATTTAAAACAAACATGCTGGTGTTCAGCAAATTGAAAAGGATTCGGCCTGTTGAGTTTGAGGGCTTATGAATAAATAACATTTTAAAGCACTTTGTATATTATATTTTTATGCTTTTTGCGTAACTATATTTTTATTTTTGCATTTTTTTAATAGGACAAAAAATTATAGGGGAACATGACTGTAGCACGATTCGAACCTGAATTTTCCAACTGAGCATCGAAGCTCAGTGTGTCTACTCAAAATGCCTTCAAATATCAAAATTATTCAGATATTTACCATGTATTGCACCTAAATAAATATGAATAAATCATTGACACAACACTCAATTTGTGTGTGTGTGTGTATGTGTGTGTGTGAGAGAGAGAGAGAGAGAGAGAGCTGCAAAAAAAGACAACATATTGTGAAACATAAATATTAACAAAAACGTGAGTCTGATTCGAACCTGGATTTCCCATATGTGCACCAAAGCGCACCATGTCAGCTCAAAAATATTTCAAATGTGAGAATTATTAAAATATTTGCCACGTCAAACTAAACATTACCCGAGCCTAAATAAATATGAAAAATATAGTCAATCCCATGAACACTATTTTTGCTATTTTTATTTCCTAGCAGTAAAATAAAAAAGTAAAAATATTAAATAGGAAAACCATTTTTTACCCAAATTTCAATGAAATGTTCTTTTATTTATTTGAGTTCAGATTTAGTCTAATTTAGTTCCATTTAATTGTCAAATGTACGACAAGAAAATGTAAGCCTGATTTAACCTCAGATTTTCCAACTGAGCACCAAAGCTCAACGTGTCAGCTCAAAATGCCTTCAGATGTAAATATTATTATAATAATTACCATGTCAAACATTACCCACAAACAAAACATGAATACAGTGTAAATACCAGCCTGGTCTCATTTTTAAAAAAGCGTATAAATAGTATGCAAAATAAAAATTAAAACTCTTGGCAGCGCAAAAATGGCACGCATGTGTTTGACGTGCATATAATATGCAGTTTATGCATAAATATATATATATATTATAAACATCTACCCCACAACCCTAATCCTACCCAATGCATATATACACACCAAAGTCCATGTTTGTTTAGCTATACCACGAGTTTAAATTTTTTTATTGACATACTATTTATACGCACATTTATGAGATTGGAAAAAATAAGTAATAAGTAATGCTCGGATGTACTTAAACTAAATTTAATTTAATTTAATTTATATTTTCATATATAATATTGTTCGTTTTAAAAATCGATTTTATTTTTGCCCACCTGCCACCGTCAAAAAGAAAAAAAAAACGAGAGAAGACGAAAAAACGTGAACCCAGATTTCCCACATGCGCACCAAAGCTCAACGCGTCGGCTTTCGCAATGCCTTCGAATGTGCAACTAATCAAAATGTTTGTCATAATTTCCACTTCCACGCTTAATCTCATCCATTTTCTCATCTGCTCGGCGTCACACGATCCTCATCATCTGCTTTCGACTTTCCAAGCACACGTTTTTTTTATATCCGCGACCACAGCGTTGCGCGTTTAAGACATCTGCCAGTCCTGATTGCGCTCGAGGCTCAGGATCAAACCCCGTGTTGTGGTTTAGAAAGTGTCCGAGCGTGTTTTGTTTCCAGGCCCACATGTGCTTTGTTTTGGTTTTCGTGGCGACCGCAAACACCTGACAGAACCGCGAACGCTATTGTTCCACGAAGCTCTTGAAAATAGAAGCATATAGGAAGCAATGAACAATGACTGTTGCTTGACCCGCTAATGGATCTAGCAGCTTGTTTTCTCTTTTTTTTTTCTCGTCCTCTTCCAGAAAAGACGAGGAGAGAAACCCAAGAAAACATATGGGGTTTAATTAAACGCGGACAGGACGGATCCGAACGGATGGGAGCTGGGAACGAGCGGGCGAAGGGGCAGGAATGCTAATGCAAACACGTCAGGTAGAAACACGAAACAAACACGATAAGCGGACCGCATGACTCAGAAATGCCGTGGCACAAATCCCAGCCCTTTCCCAGGCTCCGGCCGCTGTTTACTCTCCCAACAATGCCCGACAACACTCGCTCTCATCTCGCTCGTCCCCTTTTTTCTTACTATTCATTGATGACGGCCGAGGAAGGTCAACAAAACACGGTTTTCGCAACAGCCCGGATTCCCCACGCTCGTCTCACTCATCTCGCGCCGCACAAAACAAAGAGTTAGCGCTTGTCACAGCCAGGAAATATCCACTGGATCCGAGCGTCCCACGCCCTTTGGCTCTTTTCCCCGTCGTGCCCGTGTAGGTGCGTTCGAAGAGGAGGCCTGAGAACAGCCCGTTGCGCCTCAAATGACGGCACGAGGTTTCCAGATAATCACGCAGAGATTATTTGGGGAATTACGTATTGACGGGGTTTTGTTGTCACTTGCGGAGGAAAACAAAGGGATCGTGACGAATTCTGACCTTGACGTGCGATAGATTAGCGAAAGCGTAATCGTTCTAGATTCGATCCGTTGGATTTTTATTTAAACTGGATGAAGTGGTCGCTAAAAACAACGTTTTGAATGGAAGTCGTCCCGATTTGGTGGCGTGATCTAGATTCGTGTTTGGGCCTGATGGTGACCTCAACGCACATCCAATGACACCGCCGCCTATTTTTATCAGGAAAGGCCCCACCTTGTGTTTATAGAATTATATAACCGCATCATTTTGGACAGTGATTTTGATAGTACAATAAAATTTAAACTGCCGTCATAAAAACATAAGCCAGTGCATGCAAGTCAAGAAAATACCTTAAAACTCATGTTTATATTTCTTATAGGCCTGTGTTATTTATATACACATATTGTATTCCGAAACTATTTTTTCTAATCTCTTTAATGTTAAATTACAATTTTAATTTTAAGCAACATGAGGCTTCTGCTTTACATGCATCTATATCTATCTATCTAATAATAGACCGCATGGAACGGCGTCGATTTTTGCAAGTCGCCTCAATCATTTTAGCGGATATAAACATGTCTCTTGGCATGTAGGAGTTGAATAGATTACTGAGCGTGGCTGGCAGGATCCTGCTTTCATTAGCTCCTGAAGCCCTCTCCTGCACGATTGAAACCTTGACCCCAGCCTGCTACACTTAACCATGTTTTATTCTGCTGTAAAGACCTCTGTGTTTAGTGCAGGGGTCCATCCAGCATCGTAAAACACGGCTGAAGGGGGAAAAAAAAAGGAGCGGGGACAGGGGTTAAGTTGACAAATCCCCCAGCTTTGAGCCTCGGCGGGCCGGTAATCTCTATGGTAAGCAAAGAGCTCTCAGGTACCCCTTGTGTTATCAGCGCGCATCCACTTATGGTAGTCAAGACGGCCTCACTCTGTTGTCTTCTCCCTTGTAGCTGCTGTGGGCCGGTGACATGAGGGTCATTAGGTCCCGGCGCTTCAGTCAACAGGCCTGTGTTTGCCGGGGCCACTTGTCCCGAGACTCTTTATCTTTTGTCGCCAAATTTAGATGGCATTGTTGCCCCTCACCTTGCATGAAATTGCTCTTTTGTGTGGAGCGCTGAAGATCAAGTGAAAGAGAGTGGCACAGAAAGACAGAATAATTAAAACAACTTCTAAAAACATCTCTCTCTCTCTCTATATATATATATATATAAACATATAAAATTATTAATTTATTTAAATATATACATAAATACAGAAATGCATCTTTCTATCAGTCCAGCATTTTATACTAATATTATTATTTATTGATAATTCTAATATCGATGTTATGTTATCAATAAGTACTGAAAACTGATACAAAACTAATTATATAACTAGAATTAATAATTAATATAACTACACACGCTATAAATAGATAGAAATGTTTATATTATTAATTAGTATTTGTTTATTTAATATAATATAATACAATATAATATAATATAATATAATATAATATAATATAATATAATATAATATAATATAATATAACATAATATATAAACATTGTTTGAGCGGAGGCCCAGATTTGTACATTTCAATAAATAATTAAAAAAACACATTTAGGCCTCTGTACAAACACCTATAGTGTAGATATGGATTGTGTTTGTATTTCCACTGATATGCATCTGTGCGTAGATGACGGCCTGTCTGTCACTACATCCTGGACCTCCTCCAGGTAAATCAAAAGGCCTCATCCCGCCGAGCACGCGTGTCCATCCTGATCCTCACACGTCCCATAAAAGCAGGCTCACGCCGCGTGCTAGTGTTTCGGGCAGAAGCAGTTCAAAGTTTGCGGCCCGGTATCAACCTGTTGCGTTCTTTTGATCTGGCGTTTTACCACCTGTCTTATTTCCACTCGGTCCCCGGCGTGGCCGGCGGTTTCGAACTCCCTCGTCCGCCGGTTAATCATTCCTTCAGTGCTATCTGTCCGCTCTGGCTTATCTATCCGTGTGTCACTTTATAACTGGCCGTTATCAATCTGCCTGACTCCACGTGATCCAGGCAAACCTATCAACCTCAGAAGTTTTGAATATTGTCGAGCAGGTAAGATACGACTGCAGGTTTAGTGCAGGTCATGGGGGGGGGGTGTGTGTGTGTGTGTGTGTGTGAAAGTAAAGGGAGAGATGTCAGGTGGCCGCTTTCCTCAAAAACACCTCACTTTTTTCTCGGCCGGTGCTTATTGATGAAGCTTCAAAAGTTTGCCGGAACGGAAATGCCGGATGGGATATAGCTGCCTGGTGTTTTGGTCCTGCCATGGCCGCTGGTTTTGAGGGTGACCCGGGACAACGTGACCCCACCAAAGACTTGGGTGAGCTGTTCACTTCCCGTCTGCGTGCTCTGATAAAGCTGCATTATTCATCGGTCCTCATTGTAATATTCAATAGACATGAACGGAACAGGAGCGGTCCGAGGCTAGCTGTTTTTGCAGCGAATCAGTTTCTGAACGTGTTTATTACCGGCTTTATCGCCGTCCTGGGTTATTAAAACTTTATTTTGTGTTGTATATCGAGTGTAACGACATAAACGGTATTTTAGGCTTTTTATCGCGCTGTTTTGTTGCCGATAAGCGGAAAAATAAAAAATAGCGAAATGTATTAATGTTGATTTGTTACAATTAGAAAATATTTTTTTAGCAGCAGTGCAGCCTGCCGTTATGTAGAATATGAATGGAAAATATTTAACATCAGGCTACGTAAAAAAAAATATTTGCATTTACGAGAAGCGTTTGAAATATAAAGGCGTTGATGTCGGCTTGAAGGGAGGGAAAGTAAACACGTTTTTAAACTGTGTGAAAATGTGTGTGGGTTCGTGGTGATTTTCTTCCGTATGAATGTAAATATTGCGTCTGTATGTGCCAGCTGTCTTCGTTATATGTTTTTTTTATATGTTATATGTATATATATTTTTTAATCATATTACACGTTTTGTCTGACGGGTTTTTAACCTTTTTTTTGCAGTGTATTATTACATTATATCATCAAGCACAACACAGTGTGCATTAAAAAACATTTATAGCCTACATCTTTTTTTTCCCCCACGGTACCCTGTTTGTGAGTAATTTTGATTTAAATAGAATGAGCATTAAAAATACAATATTTTAGCATTTTAAAAAATTATTTTATTTATCAAATAAATAAAATAGCCTAAAATGAACCTATTTTCACCGCGCACCTTTAACACGCAACACGAGGCATTTCCTAAATTCTTTCATTTTTTTGCTTTTACGCTCGCTTTTTCTATAAATTAAATACTAAAATCGCGTTGGGCAAATTTCAAGAGCACGTTGATGCCACAAAGTAGACTACAGCTAAGATTAAATCGCAAATAAATTTTTAGACCAAATCTTGTGTAACTTTCTCGTGCCTCCCACCACCCTCCCTGCTAATATTTTTTCTAATACACACAAACGCTTTGCTCTCCGGTACATCAGCACATACCTCCCGGTGCTCCCGTTAACGGCGCCGCGTGTCTCGTAATGTTCAATTAGCGCAGTTCGCCTGCGTTTGCCGGCGCGAGCCCGGGCGCTGGTTCTCGGGCTCGATTCTGATTGGACAAACGCGTGACGCCGGCGCAGCGAACGAGGCGCTGATTGGCCGACGCCGTGTCGGTGCGGCGTAAACAAAGCGGCGAGGAGCCGTTTGAACTTCGCAGATAGAGCGACGCAGAGCGCGCGGAGGAGGGGCTCGCGAGAAGTTCCTGACAGCTCGCGCACTCCGGTTTAAAGAGCAGCATCTTAGTCGCCGCGAAGACCACCCTAATGAACTTACGCCGCGCGTGAGCAACTCCTAAAAGAAGGGCAGGCGTCTCGTAGCGCGCGCGCGCACACGCACACACACACAGAGGATTTGTTTCGGACGTTTGGACGGTGTTTTGGAGAGTCTCCGGTGTTCCTCGCGCGCAGGCGGAGCGGCGCGTGCTCATCATCGGCTCAGCAGAGCTGTCATGCTGCCTAAAGTCGAGTCAGAATCTCTGGGACTCGCTCGATCGCATGGGGAACAGGGGCATATGCCTAGAAACATGCAAGGTAAGCGGCATACGTGTCTTTCGCGCGCGCAATATCGCGGTCCGCGTTCTCGGATATCTTACGCTCAGTTGATCTCTTACGGACACCGCGTGCCTCAGTTATAACTCCCGCGCTCGTTCTGTCATTTACACGAGAAGAACGAGAAAATCATTTACCACGAAACGACCCAAAGTTTAGGACTGCTAACAAAACATTAGCTTTTACTTTAATTGACCCGCGCTTAAACGCGCACTGGGTTGCCGCGTAAAGATAAATTAGGAAACAAAGTGCAACGGCAGAGCGTGAATTATTTTGAGCCGGGTGAACTCCTATAAACTCAACATGATCTTCATCACCTGCCAATGAATTTGGTCTTAGTATATACAACAGAAGGGGAAAACGAAACCACAATAATGACTATGACAGAGCGCAGCTTTACGCCAAACATAAATCTGCCCGTCCAAAATAGTTAAGCCGACGTGAGCCGCACTTTTTTAAAATAAATATCCCAGTCAGTACAACATTGATTTAGAAAACCATACATGCAATGGACAAAATATAACTTTTTAATATCCAAAGGACCACAGAGGAACTCCCCGACAAATGGTTGGGGCTACTGATAAGAACATCAGAATCTTTCGTGATTATTTTTATTTGTATTAATTAATTTTTTAAACAACGCGTAT
Source organism: Puntigrus tetrazona (assembly GCF_018831695.1). NCBI lineage: Eukaryota > Metazoa > Chordata > Actinopteri > Cypriniformes > Cyprinidae > Puntigrus > Puntigrus tetrazona. The sequence goes on along the minus strand of NC_056720.1, from coordinate 15,340,141 downwards.
TTGCATTCCTTAAAAGGCGACGCGTTAAAAGCGTTTAAGCGGCTAATAATCGAGGGATATGTTCAAACTGAAGGGAGATTCGTGCACGAGAGAAATTTCAGGTGAGAGAACTTCAGCTCGAGGAGTTTTGGCACGAGCTCCTTTTTTTTCCAAATAATAATAATAAATAAAATAAGGCGTCTTTTTAAATTCGAATATTCAAATCGACGTGAATCCTGGCAATTTTACGCGCATCGAGCGCACGTCGGAAAACAGCCACAAGCCGTTATTAAAAGCAAATCGCGCGTTTTAAATCAAGGAACGGCATTTTTTTTAGTCCGTTTTAAAATATGAATAAAAAAATAGAATTATCGACGAAATGAAAACCTGCAATTCGCTCGGAATCGTTCTACCGCGATGCGAAAAATAATACGAGCAATTGTTAAAAGCACTTGTTGCGTTCTGTTAAAAAAAAAAAAAAATACAGTTTGCACAAATAATAGCCAATGGAAGCGTTAGAATAACGAACGGGCTAATAATAAACGAAAACCCGAAAATGTAGTATTTTATGGCTATATAACTTTTGCTTCACAGCAGATTTGTCTGTTTCTTTTTCCTGTGGAACGCAAATTCTTTTTTCTTCACGTGCCGTTCCAAAACACCTCGTTTCAAATAGAAGTTGATTCTATTTAGATCTCTCAGACTGCATCACTCTATCGCCGTTGATGCTGATTAAAATACAAAGATGTAATAAAACAACAAAAAAAAAATATATATATATAGCTATCATTTACAGTGAAACGAATAGTCTCACACGTAGGCTACAAGAGCCACGGTGCATGATTTATTTTGCTGGTGTGTATTTACATGTTGTTTTTGCTTTTATTCGCCTCGTGGCTAAACGATCCACTCCAGCGCGAGACGGCGGCCTCTCTCTCTCTCTCGCGCGCGCTCCCACACCAATTTACGAGCCATCATGAATATTAACCAGATCGAAACCGAAGTTTTGCCCCGTCTGCGACCATCCTCCACACCCCACTCGAAGCTTCGGCGTTTTCCCAGAGACCCAGAACCGCATACGCTTTTGAGAAAATTCACTCTCAAGGCTAGGACTTTGCAAAAGCTCGCGACTGGGTGATTCCTCGACTTGTTTGCAAAAAAAACAAAACAAAAAACTGCAGGGCTGCGCGCATAAGGTGCAGAAGAGACAGTTGAAGCTTTGAGCTGGTGTGCGGTTGCTTAGAGATCCAGAGACCTGTGTTTTAGGTTCTTCTGTTGGGTGTCAGACTCATTTCTGTAACTAAATCTCTGCAATGTAAAAATTCCTGCTCATGTTTCGATTGTGATTTTTCAGCCCCCCAGTTTAAAATGATGGACTACTCCTACGACGAAGACTTGGACGAAATGTGTCCAGTGTGCGGAGACAAGGTGTCCGGATATCACTACGGGTTGCTGACCTGTGAGAGCTGTAAGGTGCGTAACATCCGCTGTTTTTAACCTCTCAAACGCTGGGGTCGCGACCTAAAAATGGGTCTCAAGGTCTGTCCTGGCGATTGATCGAAAATGCAACTAACTGTGTAATTACGGACCGCTAGAATAGAAAATAAATAGCATTGTCTGTTTTTAAAAGAGAGAAGAAAACGCCTTTTGTTGTTGACCTCAAAGGCTCCGTTTGGCGTTTTGGAGAAAACGAATCCATCAGTTGGCAAAATGTACAGGTTACGTGATTTCACCTTTGAAAAACATATAAAAATCTGATTTTAAGGCCGTATATGAGGCGTCGAGTTAACACTTGGCGTCTAAAACCGTTTAAGACCGACTGATTTAATATGAAATCGAATCAAATTCATGTCCGCTTGTTTATTTATTTATTTATTTGTGGGGTTGTTTGTGACCGGCTGTGTTTTTAGTAAATGAAGAAATGACTGTCTTTGCCGATGTCCAATTGAAAACTAGTTGGGGGTTTTAATTTCTGGAAACCGTTAGAGGTTTTTGGCGTTCAGTCGCACATGATAGTTCGTAACCAAATGGACAGTTTAGAAAATCCAGTGTCTTTGTCTCTCTCTCTCTCTCTCACACACACACACACACACACACACACACACACACACACACTTACTGACTCACATTGTTTTTCCCCCCAAAGGGTGTATATGGCGGTGGATTTTCTTCTTTAATTGTTAACAGATCTCTGTAGCACAACATAAGAGAAAGATTTGCCATTTAAAACCGGCGTTTTGAGTTTTAGCGATACTTAAATGTCAATATTATGCTTTAAATGTCATTTAAAATTCTGTTTTAGAATTTTAATGCGCTATATGCAACCAGTATTTGCTGTTTCTTATATATTTCATTTGAGTTTTGACTAGTTTTAATGATATAGTCTACATTCAAGGTTAAGCACTTTATGAACTCCATGTTACGGCTTTGTGTGTGTGTGTGTGTGTGTGTGTGTGTGTGTGTGTGTGTGTGTGTTATTCGAGTTCTGGCCAGTATCGATCCTTTTAGTTTTAAATGGGCCGGTCTCCCCACGGTGTTGATCAAGAATAAGTTAATACCGTTCCTCGTTTGATTCTCTCCTGCCCTGAAAATGAATTCAGAACAGTTGCAGGTGGAATCTTGTAATCCTACGGCTGTAAATTATGGATATAATTTATTGGATTTTTTTCAGTTGCTTTTTTTTTTGCCTCTGCCGTATGAATAATAGGATCAGAGAAGTTCAACGGGAATTTATTTGGAAGGGATTGTAAAATTTGCACGCCCCTGCTCGGACGTTCAATTAAAATACCAGAACAAAAGTAAACTCCCAACTTTAGGTCCGAGTGACTCCGAGCCCAACGCCGGCGGTCAGCAGAGCCTCTGGTCCAAAAACCCTTTCAGAGGAGCTTCACGGAGACGCGTGAAACACGTAGCATTAGCATGTCACGACACTAAAAGCGGATCTTTATATTAGCGAGGATATCAAGCGGGTCACCTAAAGTGAGCGCGTTGGTATTTCTAGTAGGCTTCTCACATTTCTCAATCTGTTTCTTTCCAGCCTGGGTTTCTGTTTGTTCATGTCAAGAGTGCGTGTGGGTGCACATGTCAGTTTTTGTGTGGGGGTGTGTGTTTGTGTTTATCCAAGTGAGCGTCGACTGCTGAGGGAGCGTTTCTCTGCCCGTGGCTCTACTTTTATACGTGTCTACTTGTGTGGCAGTGTGTGTAACACCTCTTTTTTTTTCCGTGTGAATGGATACAAGTGGTTTTTTTTTTCGTGTGTGCGTGTGTGTGGGTTGTCTGTGGCTGAATAGCACATTAACAAACACCGGGGGTCAAAAGTTTGACATCTTCATTCACCTCACTCTGCAGGGCTTCTTCAAGCGCACGGTGCAGAACAACAAGCGCTACACATGCATAGAGAACCAGAGCTGTCAAATAGACAAGACCCAGCGGAAACGCTGCCCCTACTGTCGCTTCCAGAAGTGCCTCACCGTCGGCATGAAACTGGAGGGTAAGGAGCCTTTTGAGTTCATCTGTGCATTTCTTCCTGTCGCCGAGAGCGGCTTGCATCGCTAAGACTTTCGTTCCCCTGCGGAACGCGAAAAGGAGACGTTTCGAAGAACGCTCGAGCTGCTCGTTTCCGCCCCGGCGAAAGCGAACCGGTCGCGTCTGTTAAAAAAAGAAGAAGAAATAGGAAACGGATATCAGTCGTTATTAACATTATTTAAGCTCGGCGGCTTTCGCACGCAAGCGGACGTTCTTCAAACCGTCTCTCTTTTTCGGTTCCGCAGAAAAGACGCAAAAAACAACATCCCAATTAAACAGCATCTGTGAGTTCCGCACGCTTACTGCATGATTCTCTCCTCTTAGTATGTAGATCTACGACTGTTAATTGTTTAACTGCTGGAGGGCAGAATTTCTAGCGGGTGTCGTTTTAGAGCTAGCCGGCTTTGATTTGCCGCCGCATGCTACCAACAGGATACGAGGCCCTCCAGCGCCCTGTCAGACCCGTCCAAAGAGATGAGCGCTCGCTAATACTCCCCACAGGCTTGTTCTGATAGTTCATACTCCCAAGGAAAGATGGAAAATGTTAAGCAAAATGGTGTTTTGAATACAAACCGCAGCAGTAAGTTTCACGCGTATTGCTTGAAAACGGAATTACTTCGAAAGAAATTTGAATTGTTAGTGTGAAGCATAAGTTTTGCCATCAAACTTAGCACAGTTTTTAGGAATTTGATGTTGTTTAGTAGAATTGTAATAAAATAAATAAATGAATACATAATGTAAAGCAGGTTTATTGTTCAATGAATTGCATCGATGGACCTCCAGTTGGTTCAATTCCGACATTATTTTGGCATTACATTGATGTTGATTAAAAAAAATAAAAAATATTAATAATAATAATAACTGAATAGCTTACTTATTAGTCAGGATTCCAAGATCTCATTAATTTTAATAATGAACCTGCATTTTTTACATAATATCGGTGGCGATTTTACAAAAAAAACAACAACGTTATAAAAAATATAATACAGATTATAATATAATAATAATAAAAATTGAAGGTTATATTAGTCAAAAGTTCCAGGCCCCATGAATATAAACTGAATCTAAAAGTGTTTTTAATATATTTTTAATAAAAAAAAAAAGATTATTATAGTGAAGGAACTGCATTAGTGATGGACTGAAGATTTAATTGCATCCTAAAACGTATGCCTGTTTTAACTTTTTTTTAAGGATTTTAATAACAGTCATGATAATAATAATATGCTTTACCTATTTGATTGGGATCTCATGCCTCATGTAAACTGTAGTGATGAACCTATCATAAATAAATGCTTTTTTTGTTGTTTTTGTTTATTATCAGAAGCTTTCAGCAAACAGATATGAGCGCGACACTCACCATAATTGAACAAGTAGCAAAACAAAACATCCATATCAGTGTGACACAGACAAGTGGCCTTCAATGTCTCCATGGAAGCTCTATTATCAATACAGATAAGAAAAGCCTGCTGTTTTAAAGTTCTGGAAAAAGCACGGGAGAGCGTGTTACGTCTTTTTGACGAAGCCTGTAATTATCTTCTTTCATACAGCGCATTAGTGGCTCAGTTACAGATTAAGTGAAAGAACCCAATCTTTTTGTTACCTCTCCGTAATCAGGACGGAGTTGAGGAAGTCAAAAGGAAGCTACGCAGACCAGCCCCGTGCGTTTATTCATTCCACTCGAGTCCAATGTTGTGCACAGCGGAGCGTAAAATAGTTTAGATTTCATCAAACGTCTGTTATCCATATTAAGTACCTTGATGAATCTGACGATCTGGCACAGCTCTTCCGTGGATATTCAAAACATGCTCCGCGCTTTGCATTGCGCACTTTGTCATTTTTGGGGGGCTGATACGCGGTTGCCGTCTCCCGGCCGCTGGCGGCGGCGGCGGCAAGCTGTCCCATTACTTATGCATAGGTATCATAGCTATTCATGTGTGCGCATGGAACGGGACGCCTTCGGAGTAGAGCTCCGGCGGACATGACAAACTGTGTGTCAGGAGCCGGCCAGGGGAGGCATTCATATGCCTGTGATAGGACAGGGATTCTCACCCAAGCAACGCTTAATATTCCTGTATATTAAACACACATAAATCAGACAATAAGCAGCGCTCGAATCTGCCTAGACGGGCCCCCGTCTGCACAGACGCACAAACAAACAACATCTATGGACGGCCAATTCGAGTAAATTAGATCAGGCAACTGCTTTTATTACCGAGGCAATTGCTTCCTGCGAGCCATTTGAGTAACTCACAAATTGGTTTTATAAGTCATGCACACACACAGACACAGAACAGATACACGGTTTACATGGGGAAAAAAGAGCTGCGTGCGGAGCAGAATACTAGCCTACTGCATGCTGAACGTAAATATTGCACGACTAGCTGCTATTTAACAAAAAAATGGGTGAGCGAAACAGTATGCGTTATTTCCGTAAGTACATTTAATAGTGTAAATAAAACTTTGTTTTTGGATATTTGTAATTTTTTTTGGTACGCACTTTTGGCAACCCGATCGAACCACGAACCAATAAAATATTTTAAAAGTTGCTACTGATATTATTTCAAGCTCATTCGTCGCGCAAGGATTCGAAAGTCGAGTGGAGAGCATTGCATTGTGGGATATATGTTCTTTTGCGTATATGTGCAGCAATTATTTTTAGAATTTAATTAATTTAATTAATTTTAGTAGGAAGTAGTATCACCATACTACTTCCTACTAAAATTAATTCAATTAATTAAATTATAATTAATATTATAATTATACAATGTGCTATTTAGCGTGCTATTTGAAACGTAGCCAGAAATGCATCAAAGGTAATTCTGTGTAAGCAGAAAATTTGCATAGTGTGCATATTGTAGTATATATTGCAACTGTAGTGAAGGATTGGTAGAAATGTCATTCTATGCTTTTAGGCTGTGCACGGTATAAGCATGCATGCTGTATACTTGCAGCACTAGTAGTAGCATGCTATTACAAACAGTGCATATAAGGTTATGCATAGAAAAATGAGCATACTGTGCATTGTATATATACTGCAACAATAATAGTAATCTGAGAATTTGACATAGAATGCATAATATATGCTTCAGCAATATTTGGATAAGTTTGGTAGTGTAAAATTCTGAATGCAAATGTAGTAGTTGATTCTATGCCTGCTACAAAAGGTGCGTACTGAAACAACACTAGCTCTATTATTGACACGAAACCCCTCGTCTTATGCCAAAAAATCTGTATGACATGCATGTAAATAACCTTGTTTAATTAGACGCTGTGAGAAAAAAAAAAAATCTTATCAGAAGACAAAAAGGAAGCGGGGGATGGTGTCAGACAGAGTGTGTAAGCGTGCATGAGCACGGATGGGGGCATGCATTCATGATCTGAGTTCCAGGTCTAATTGTGATTTCCCATAAGGGCCGACTATTAGTTTCCAGCTCATTAATTACCCTGTTGCTCAGGAATCATTAATAGTTAAACTTACCACAGTTTTTCTGATTGGATACATTTTTAACAACCACATTAAGGGCCAACACACACACACACACACAATCTCCCACTAAGTTGCTCAGGAATCATATTTGACTGTTACGAGAGCTGTCAGCGGGATCGCAGTGGTAACACTTTGCCTCCCTCTCTAGCCGGATCAATCAGATCACACACGTAGTGTCAACCACACACACACACACACACACACACAAACACTCACCGCTGTGACAAGGACCATTAAAATCACTCCCAAGGCAGCTGTTGGACTGAGGGCTTTCTTTTAATTGTTTTATTTTTTTTAAGATCTACCGTTTGTGAGATATTAGGGCCTAACGAGCGGCGGTCAAGTCGCGAACGCGTCTACAAACGCGTGCTCTATGCATATGCTGCTGTGTGTTTAACACGCTGCTGGAACCTCCAGCTATCCACCTGCCGACAACATGGAGCGCAAAAGAGAAATAATTAAGCATAAATAATTAACATGGGACCCAGCAGACGAAAGTGGAGTCTTCGGCCCTGTGGCGGGGATCAGAGTCGCTTCCGGGCAATGGCACTCTCTTCATTTATTTGCCATAATGATGATCTCGTCCGCTTGACTTCGTCTCGCTCCAGTTTAATATTGAATCATTAGCACCGTTTCTCTCTAAATTGTCTCCTCTGGCTCGATTATGCTGAGTTTGCCTTTGAAAAAAACGAGTCACATGGGTAGCAACACAAACTAACATCTGAATGTAAAATTCACACATGAAATTTACGCTGATTGCTTGTAGCACTAGTCTTCTCTGCTGTGGTGTATATCAATCGAAACTGTACCAAACTTCAAAAAACGTTTATTTCGCTGTTTAAAGGCAAAGTGAGTAAAGCTTTTAGTATTAAAATACCAATAGATAGACAGATGATCTATCTACCTACAAACAGATTTTCTAGATGCAAATGAAAGTTGAATTAAATTCTGTTTCTTTAAATTAAAATACGAATTCCACTTCTGCGTCTTGTTTACTAGCTAAATTCAAACTCAACTGAAGTACAGGAACATAGAATAAAAAGTTTTTCTCAAATCAGTTCTGAATAAAGATACCCCGAAGAAGTCTTTAATTCTGCAGTTCCATTTGGTCGCACTAGTGGGAGAGAAATGACACGCTTTAACTATTATTTTAGCTTTTTTTAAAATCAATTCTGTGATTTCCTAATGATCTGATACTTGACTCATTTTGTGTTTTGCCTTTTATAAGCTGTGAGGGCCGATCGAATGAGAGGAGGTCGCAACAAGTTCGGCCCCATGTACAAACGAGACCGGGCGCTCAAGCAACAGAAAAAAGCCTTGATCCGGGCCAACGGACTCAAGCTGGAGGCCATGACGCAAGTCATGCAAACCGTCCCAGCGGACCTCACCATTACCTCTGCCATTCAGAACATCCATTCAGCCTCCAAGGGGCTTCCGCTGAGCCACCACCATCATCACCACCACCATCACCACCACCACAGCTCCTCCAGCGCAGGCCTGCCACCTGCAGACTTTGACCGCAGTCCCTTCGTCACCTCGCCGGTCAGCATGGCCATGCCGCCGCACGCCGGAGGCCTGCAGGGCTACCAGGCGTACGGCCACTTCCAGAGCCGCACCATCAAGTCAGAGTATCCCGACCCCTACACAAGCTCGCCGGAGTCCCTCATGGGCTACCCGTACGTAGAAGCTTACGCGGGCGGATCGCCACCCACCTTCCCTCACCTGGTGGTGGAGCTGCTCAAGTGCGAGCCGGACGAGCCCCAGGTGCAAGCCAAGATCCTCGCGTACCTCCAGCAGGAGCAGGCCAGCCGAGGCAAGCACGAGAAACTCAACACTTTTGGCCTCATGTGCAAGATGGCCGACCAGACACTGTTCTCCATTGTAGAATGGGCCAGGAGCAGCATCTTCTTCCGGGAACTGAAGGTACGTGATGCTTTCGTTGGTTTTGTGTTAGGCGGTTGGCCTAAAAGTACTTATCTAGAATCATTTAGGATGTCCGTTTTACGAATAGTACTGAAAAGATGCAGACCCTCAGGTCATCCATGATGAGTTTAATGAGTTTGTTTGTTCATCAGAACAGGTTTGAAGAACTACATCACTTGCTCACCAATGGATGCTCTGCAGTGAATGGGTGCCATCAGAATGAGAGCGCATTTGTAAAAAGCAGAGAATCAATTGGCGGGCAAGTGAAAGTGAATCAAAAAATGTGATTCCATCAATGTAGTTCTTCCATTT
>NC_056720.1:15298415-15328415 GCF_018831695.1 Puntigrus tetrazona | reverse complement strand
TATGATGTACTACGATCAGAAAGATTTCACAGGAAAAGACAAACGAACCACGACCTGTAGGCGAAAAGAGTACCCTAAAAGTAATCAATAGGTTTTTATTTATTGTTTTGCAGTTTTAATCATTTAGAGATCCTAGAAATGTGCATATAAAAACTTGACAAACGGTAGGCCAGATAGCATGGTAATGAAAGCAAGCTTGAATTGATGCTAAACCCATTAGGTATGAACTATGCTGATAATGTAGAAACCTTATAAATTTCTTGCGACAAATAGGGTACAGCAGGCTTTAATGGGTTAACGAATGAAAACGAAGACTAAATCAAAGTCATTACGTTATCCTAAGATAGCTTGCTATTGAAAACAGTGCTGCACAGAAGCTAGCTAGTTGCTCGTTACTTGCTGTACAAATGCTAAAATGCTTGCCGTATGCATCACAGCGTGAGCGTTTGTGTGTGTGTGTGTGTGTGTGTTTGAAGGTGCGTGCCAGCAGCATCCCCGTCGTCTGGCCGGTTTGTCATGCTAAGGGTGGGAGTCACGTTTAGCGGGTGGGGGGGGAAACAGATGCGTTCGCACTGACAATACGAGCTGGTATGAGGCCCGTGTGCGTGCTTGTCCTCCCCTGGCTCCGTCTTTAGCTGCCCGGCCCATAACGTGGAGAGTGATTCACATCCATAGAGAGATCACCCTTTCATTGTGGACGGCGGGCTATTGTTCAACGGATAGGATGCGTGCACTTGGCTTTTCCTCAGCACACAATGGCATTAAAAGTCACAGATTCACCGCAGGCTTAATCGTCCTGGTGAGGATTCCTGCAGCTTTTCTGTCCCAGACACAATGTACCCGGGTAAACTTAATCACCGCTGATATCGCGCCACAAATGTACTTGCCTTAAATTTAGTCCTCCGAGCTGATAAAAGTCAACCGTGCAAAACTTACAATACCCTGACATGTGGCGCCAATATTTATTTTTATTCTTTCACGGCTGCTCGGGGACCGTTAGGCGTTTTCTTTTTTTCGTTCTCTCCCTCGTTTTTCTCTCTCTCTCTCTCTCTCGACATGGAATTGAATGACAATACCAGGCCTGCCATTAAGTAAAGCAGCACTGTATTAGGGCCTTGTTCTCCAACCTGCACCCAGCCGTGAGACTCGTGCTTATTGAAAAAGCAGCTGTGAGGAGAGAGAGAGGACGGGAGATAGGGGACGGTCTGTGGCTGCCCGTCGCTCTCTGTGGCACTCTCAGCGTTAAAGGGTCACCATTCATTCATGATATACGTGTGACGCCACTTGGAATTTAATAATAATATATATATAGTTTTATAAATAAATACATTTGATATATATGGGTAGTTTTATGTAAATGTAAAGAACTTTTTTAATATATATTTAATATATTATATGTTATATGGTAGTTGACGAATCAATATGTCCTATGAAAAAAAAATCTTTAAAGATCAACCTCTTATAAATCATACTTATACAATATGCATTTCATTGCATTAAATGAAAATAAACAAATGAATAAAAAAATAAAATAAAATATATATATATATATATATATATATATATATTGTGAATATTTTTGCACAAAAAGTGTTTGCACTCTTTTCTTGGATTGATATTTATTCATTTTGTTTTTAAATAATGCAATGACATTTCTGCATTTTTTTCAAACGAGCCCCACACTACCGTTTAAACGTTTAGGGTTAGTAGAATTTTTATTTCAGTTTATTTCTAAAGACATTAATGCTTTTAATCCACAAAGATGCTTTAAAATATTCAAAAGCGAATGTGTAATATTACTAAAAACTCTACTTCAAATAAATGCTGTTGTTCTGAACTTTCTATTCACCAGACAATCCTAAAAAAAAATCATCAGCAGTTTCCACAAAAACAAGCGGCTAAACTGTTTTCGACATTAGAAATGCTTCTTTTGCGCGATTCAGATCAGAATGATTTCTGTAGGATCATGTGACGCTGAAGACTGGAGCGATGATGCTGAAAATTCAGCTTTGCATTACAGGAATAAATGATATTTAAAAAATATTTTCGAACGGAAATCACTTATTGTAAATCCCAACGGAGCCTTCTTTCAAAAACGTGTCTATTGTAAGCGTCCAAATAGCATCGCTGTATTCATTATACGTTCCGCAATGCTTTTTCTCATCCTTTTTACGTTTTTGTTAATCCTCCGGTTCAATTTCAGAGGTTCGGGTCAGAAACCGTAATATCCTCGGCCGTCGCGTCTGCAGAAATTAATAAGGCGTTGCGGTCGTGATCTGTGAACTTGCGCGCGATTTATATCAGCCCCGGCCCACCCCGGCGTCTCCTGCCCTCCCCGTGACTCGCAGACGGCCTGAGGTCAAGCCAAGCGCCTCCTGACAAACAGCCTCGCGAGCGAGCCCAGATTTGTAACCGTGTCCCTGGTCCGCCGTATTTGAATTATTCCAGCCCGAGCCTGGCGTCGCTTTACATCGGCGTGCGGCGTGCGGGGGGGGTATTGTCACGAGGGTCGAGGGGAAAGGGGGGGCCGAACGAGCCCCAGAAGCGGTACCAAGGGCAGGGGTGCGTGGTGAAGGACAGGGGGGGAAACAGGTGGGAGGTTAATGGCCCCTGGACCGGATCCACCAGCCGCTCAGACTTGATATATGGGCTTTGGGCCTGGTGCAGGCGTAGGCTTTCAAAGATATATTATTTCATTTGAGACGCGGCATTCTCGTCCCTGCATTTGTCCACTGATAGATGATCTCCACCGGCCGGATTGGAGATAGCGTGTGAGTTTTCGTAAGGGCCTGCTCCTGTACATATTTTTTTTCTCTCCGTCTGTTCTCCCTTTGCTCTCTTTTTTTTTTTACCTGCTATTTCAGTGGTAACAATATCTGTTTGATCAGAAGAGATGGGCAGCAGGAGAACGTCCACAAAGGCCTCTTTTCATTCATAAATAATGCACAATTGGACAAAAACTCCATGTCTTGTCATGAATTCTGGAAGAATGCGGTGTTTTGGCACTTCATAAATATTGCAGCGCTGAAGTTCAGGTTTTTGGCCCCCGAAGATGCCAGGGAAATTAATAATAACGCCGACGTTCAAGGTGGATCACGGGGAGGTGGACGTGAAGAGATGGATGTAAACATTTATTGGTTTTTACATATTTAATTATTACAGAGGTTATAATTTCAAGCTCATTATTTAAGGCCATCAATCAATGGTCCCACATTTACTCCGGGAGCAGAGCGTTAGAGACCACCTGAAGCTTGAAGCCCATTTGTGCCTCAGAGTTAAACAACATAAAGGTGAATGTGACTTCAAATTTAATATAAAACATTTTCTGTTTATCACTTTGATGCATAAACAGACCTAACTGTGATTATTTTTAGCATTGTTTATTTTCTTATGCAGTTATTGTATTATTTATTAGAACTGATTAGTTTATTTTGATGTAATTTATTTATCCTTATTAATATAATTTTTCTAAAATATAATTTTGTTTCAAAGATTGAGATACTGTTTCGCTCAAAAAATATATATATATATATATATATATATATATATATATATATATATATATATATATATATATTTTTATTTAACACTAAGGATAAATTACCTAAAAGTAACAAAAATAGCATCCAAAAGTGCTGAATATTTTTATTATTACTATTTAACACAATTTATTTGTTTATTTATTGTATTGTAGTGTAGTTCATTTATTAGTAATTTTTTCTTATTAATTTCTTTCTAGAGAAAGAGACCGTTTCATTCAAATATGCCCTTTTGTACATAAATTCATATTCAGCAAGGATCATTTTTGAATAAAAACATGCATTTATTATTTATTGCTTTAATCTCAGAAGAAGAGCAAAACATTCTGTTCTGTTCAGAGATAAATTATTGTTTAAAAGTTTAGGATTGGAAAAAGTTGTTGCTTTTTCTTTGGATGACTTTTAACACTTTTTCGGTAAGGATTAATTAAATTGCTCAAAAGTGACAACAGTGACGTCAACAATTTAACAAAAAAAATCTAGTTCAAATAAATCCTCTTGCTTTGAACTTTCTATTTAATATATTTACTGAAGGTCATTTAAGTTTCCAAAAAAAAAATCAACACTGACAAATCAGCATATTAGCTGAAAATTCAAGAATCAATTAATTAAAAAGTTATTTTAAATGCCAATAATATTTGCAATATTAGTGCAATTTTTAATGAAATATAAAAAAACGCTTATCCCAGAATCATTAAACCTGTTAATGAAGGGTAGGGTATGGCGCTTACCGACTTTAAAAACCAAAATATTTATGCTGTGCCAAGATTTTGCAAATCTTTCCTACAGTCCTTCTTCGAAAGCGCTCATTGTAGCAGTCAGGTACCTTGTAAACATGACTGATAAACGCTCGTCCTGGCTCCCCAAAGCTGCGTATAATCCGGCCAATCAGATGGCAGCTCTTAAAACACGCTCTCTTTCACGGGGCATTGCATTCGGAGCTTCCTATACGGCAGCTAAAGTCAGCTTCGCTCTTTCTTCCTCCCTGAAAAATGCGTCCTGCGCCTTCAAGGCCTAACCGGGCGAAGGAAGGAAGTGCGTACACTTGTTAAAAGGAGAGATTTAGGGTCCGAACTCCCCTCAGGGCCCGTTGGAGACTCCAGGGAGGCGTTTGGAGCGGACGGAGAAGAGTCTGTTCATCCACTTGTTGCTTTGATGAGGGATAAAAGCCTGTCATGAACTTCTAGGTCTTGCCCGGGGAGCTGATGGACTCGTAACGCTGCTTCCATTCCTCGCAAATGGGGAAAAAAGACGGGAGAAATACAGAAATATGTTTACTTTTCTTTATCTTCGGCATTTGTAAGCACTTTGCACTCCGGAAAGGGACAAATGTTTGATATTATCTGCTGGCGATTAAGGTAAAAGCCTTTTTTATTGGCCCGCGCTGGATGCTTGTTAAAACCAGGATGTAGAGTGAAGCCCCAAAACACCCCAATCAGACCGAGCCGACGGCAGACAAACTGCTCCGAAGAGGCTGATTGACGCTAACAAATCAACTCAATCAACATTCTCACCCCTTATGTACTAGTCCAAAAGTAAAAAACCCTCATAACAGTAAATAGTTGCTTTATACCGAAATAGCGTCTCGTACGAGAGCCTTAAGATCAGCCTTGCATTTAGACTCCACAATATCGGCATTCATGAGGCGCCGCTAGAAAAAAATGTGTTGATTTAGTTGATTGCTGTGAATCACCATTTTAAAAAAAGACACTTTTTACTTCACAAAATATATATGTAATATGATATTTATATATGTAAAATAGTTCATAATCGATTACATATATATATACATATATATATATATATATATATATATATATATATATATATATATATATATAAAATAAGATGCACTGATCAAATAAAATGGGTATATTTGGAAATATTTTAGTAAATATGAAGTGTTTGTACTTATTTAGTTTTTTTTTATTTTACAAATTATTTAGTAGAAAATATTTATATAATATAATATTTTATAATTAAAAAAAAAAAATATATATATATATATATATATGTGGCTCTCGGTCAAACATTTTTAATTTAATTAATCGTACAATGTCTTGTCGTTTACAGAAGCATGTAATATCTTGAATTATTATTATTAATGCCCTGCATCATATTTGTTAACAGTCAACTGTATGAAATATAAGATGATGTACAGGGCCAGTTCGTTAATAATATTGAAATAATTTTTAATAACTAATTCATTATATATATATATATATATATATATATATATATATATATATATATATATAATTTTACACATTATTTTATAAAATATTTTGAAATATATTAAATGTTTGTAAATACATACATATGGCCAAAAGTGAATGCATTGACATAAATATTTGTAATATTTTACTACATACACATACACATATATCTAATGCCTGTATGTTATACTGGCATAAAAGCGTTTGAGTTGTTTTTCTGTAGGCACATACTTTGACCACCACATTCGACCACAGTCCATAATGTCAAGCTCCCCAAACGTCACTCAGGCTTTAGCCTTTTCCCCTCTATAATTATTCTCCTCAACCTCGTATACCTCACACTTGTAAATTAAATTTGCGCAGCAGCTGTAGTTTTGCACCTGTTTTACGTAATGGGCCCGAAACGAATCCACAGAACGCAATTAAGCGCCAACCGAAAGCGTGAAGCGTTTTTTACGCGCGCTTTACAAAAGAGCATTTGTTTAATTGGTCCAGATCTGCTCTTGTCCGTCCTTCAGTGTTTAATTAACTTGTAGTAATCAGCGCAGGCACGAGGTTTCTAGCGTCCGCCCTCCGCCTCGCTCTGTCAGCAGTTGTCTACGACGTCTATTTTTGCCTCTTATTTACAGCTGTCTATTCCGGACGCGCTGAAAGGTCCCAAAGACAATAGATAAGGCCTGCGTTCAGAAAGACAGGGAGCGTGCAGGCTAGGCTTACACTTATATTTAACTGGACTGTGCGAACGGATTTGCTCCCGACGAACGGCATGTGCGATTCAGCTGGAGAACGTTAGACGCCGTCGCGAAGAAACGTTCACCGAGGCGTCAGAAAAAGACAAAGCCACCTGTTCATTAAACCGGCGTATATCTTTTATTTCAGCCTCGCAGTTTAGGTTTGTTTGGCATCGCCTCGGCACTTTTAAACGTTTCCAAGCGCATTACATCAACGAGCGTAACTTTCGGAATGGTTTTCGTAATTGCGTTCTTTCTTTATCCTGACCCCCTGACGAAGATGAAAGGAGGCTTTCGCCATTTCTGAACTACGGGAGAGGAAAATATTTCAAATTTGCACCAGGCCAACGCTCAGGCAACTGACGCGTTGACAGCCGTTTTAAAACTAGAGAGCGTTGCGTTACAATGGCACGATGCCAAAAACGGCACTGTAGGGACGTAATAGTTAAGACAGTAATGTTTCTCTCAGATTGTGTGAGCAGGCCTTTCAATTCTCTCTGTACCTGTTTGCAAGGCTCGGGGAAGGAGGGTGGTCTGCAGCTGCACGCTTCTGACATTTTGGCACGAGACCCGTCTAGTGTTATCCAGTTCACTTTTTGTTAAGCTAGTGTGTCACTCGTTACAACGGTTTTGGCTCCAAATCGAGTCGTAATAATTCTAAAAAAGACATAAAAAGGTAAAAAAAAAAAAAAAAAAAATGAAATATCGAAAAAAAAAACATAAACGCAATTTATAAAAAAACATAAATGCGCACTCTCAGAAATAAAGGCAAAAAAGCTGTGACCCCAGTACTTCATTATGGTAAAGTATAACAGTAATAAAATAATAAATATACTTGTAATTATTTGTTCAAATATACTTTATATATAAAATATTTGGGAAACTAAAACTTAAAAACTAAATTTAATATATAGCCAAAATATAATAACATAGAAATAATAATAAAATAATAATAAAAATGTTAAAATTATATTATTATTATTATAGTAAATTAATAATAAATTATTATAGTAATTTAATCAAATAATAAATACATTTAATTATTTGATTTTCTAATTGTTGAAATATATAAAAACACAAACACATGAGCAAATATATACTTTTTCTTTGGACTATGTTATGCCAATATATATATGCATTTAATTTTAAATATTTACATTGTGAATATTGTGTGTGTGTCTTGAATTAATTAATGAATTAATATTCTATTAAAAAATTACAAGAACAAGAAAATGTTTCTAATCTAAATTACATTTGCACATAAAAACAAAATATATATAAATATAAATTTAGTTCAATGTGTGCAAGTAAATACACACACATACGTCTCACACAATCCAAAGATCCATTACTTCTTGATGGCAATTAAATGCGTCATCGATACGTAAATATTTAGAAAAGCTACTCTAAAAAGAGTTTGACCAGAATGCCTGGGTGTAAATACACATCGGGGGATCAGCTGTTGTTTTGGGCCTCAATAAGAGCGGATGATGCAGTTACTAATGGCGTCGCGTTAGTACTCTTACAGACGAGAACAGACAGACGCATAAAGCCACTCTCAGGCGACTGCATCTCCCAACTAAATAATACAGGAGCCCCGTCCTACCTGGACCCATTTCCCAACAGAGCCAATCAAGAGTCATTTCCTGTTGTCTGTCAGCGTGTCACACAAAAGCCATAAATATTGACAGCCGTCGCCAATAAAGACACCCATAAATCGCAGAATTGAGGGGAAAATACTGCACGGGGGGAAATAAAATCAAATAAAAATACAGCGATCACTCTAAACGCGAGACGCCTGTGCGCGAGTGTGTGTGTGTGTGTCTACGGATGGAGAAGCGCGATCGATTCAGGCTCGGCGTGGCGTGCACAACTCATTGTGGATTTGGAGAGCATTATTTTCTCACTGAGTCGTGGAAAGGGGGGTTGGGGTAAAGTGTGGTACTTCAGAGAGCCTTCCCTCCCATGACTGCATGTATATTTGGAGTCTAATGTTCAGCTGAATAATTGATCAGGGCTGCTGTGTTTTTTTGATAATTAGTTGATAGCTTCTTAGCTTTAAGCCCCTCCGATCCATTGGAAGAGACTTGTTTTTTTTGTTTTTTTGTACACTTCTTGCATTGTTTGAAAGAACTGCTCAGATGGACTCGATAAATGGCCTAAGGTTTGGATAAGTTTTGTTTTGTTTGGTTCTCATAACCTAATTTCATCTTTTCCGTTCTCTCTCGATTGCGCTCTTGCTCAAGAGACTTATTAAAGTTTCGAAAAGCACGCAGAGTGAGAAAAGGTCACGCTTTTATTGAATATCACTTCATTAATGAAAGGCCGCCACTTTTCCTGCTCGCGAACGATTTCAATTAATTAGTCTTTAATCTAGAAGTAACCCGAAAACCCTTCAGGAAAGCACATAAGAACATATGCGGTATATGCACTTAGCGGTGCTTTATTAATTACCATAGTTTTCCAGCCAAGCATGTGGCGATATAGCTTTATATTGATGAAGAACAGACCGTAAGAACCTGTTTCAGTTTCGTTCTGAAAAGATACACAGTAAGTGTCCTTGAAGTAGAAATATAACTGCTGGCAGCTGAACACGGCACAGCAGGTGTGAATTTCTTCTTTTTTGAGATATTTTGGTTTTATATATTTATTTCATTTACTCTCCCTCATGTCCCCATGCCCTTGCGATTCTCTTTTTTTCTGTTGAACACAAAATGAGACATTTTGAAGAATTGTAGCTGCGATTTTCCATATTGAAAGCATTTTTGTGCGATCCAAATGGCTATTGCTTTAGTATTACTCTTTTGAAGTCATATAATAGCTTTTTTTTTTTTTTTTTTGTGGGAAACACATTAAAATTAAATTGCGATTCACTAAAAATCTTGTCCTTAACCTCAACTGGATTGTGGCATTCGTTAGGATATTTTAGGACTATTAAAGCACTTTTATGCCCGTCTTGGGTTCGTCCGTTGTATAGAGAACAAATCCTTCTCTTGTTCGATTCTGAAAAGAAAGACCAAATAACAATATTAGGGTGAGTAAATAAAATGTATGATAAAACGGAACTGTTAAAACAAATAGGTCACTGGAATTTATATATATATATATATATATATATATATAAATCATAATATGTAAACAGAATTTTCTTAAATAAATACATGCATGTTTTTGTATTTATATATATTTAATAAATATACAAATAAAAATAGTTGTTTCAACTTGAAATAACTTGTTACCCCGCTGCATTAAAAAAATTATTGTCTCAACTTAAAATTTACTTAATAATAATACTTAATTTAAGTGAAAATAATTTAGTTGACTAAACAAAAAAAAATTAGGCAGAGGGGTAACAAGTTATCTGAAGTTAAATATAAATATATATATGTATATATATATATATATATATATATATATATATATATATATATATATATATATATACTGTCAACATTTTTTTTGCAATTAATATCTATTAAAAGCATGTGTGTGTATATATATATATATATATATATATACACACACACACACACACACACATAAAGCATGTGATCAGCCTCTGAAAAAGCCATATGGGTTGAGCACTAATTAGAAGCAGCATTTATAGTGTCATTCATCTCTGTGATGTCCTCAGATGTTTGACATGTCCCACTAAACTCTGCCGAATGCCGACGTGTGTTGATTTTATTGTGGGATGACATGATGAGGGGCTGCTGAGGGGCTCCGATCAAACTCTGGGTGTTTCACAGGTCAAGAGTCACACTCGGGAGAGCGTTAATGCGGTCACCGTGGGAACTGATCAATCTCTATTCCCCGCCTCGATCGATCAAACACCCCGCCTCCAGCCCCCAACATCAGCCGGACACTCCTCGAGCCGCTCGGTGTCCACTTGCTAGCCTTGGACGAGTCCCAAACCTGCTCACCTGCACACTAACACATGAATTATGGGCATCTGTTTACCCCCTCCTCCCTCCCTCCCTCCCTCCTCACAGAGACACTCAGAGAAAGAATACCATGAGGTCCTCACAGATTTAGCTACTACAAGGAATGTAAATGTTTTCCCAAAGATATTTTATGACATCTCAATTTACATTGCTGTCAGGCACACGGGCGAAAGCCTACATAATCTACGTGTCCCATGGACACGACATCGCTGGGACAAGATTACAGCATGGATAGCTGGCATTGCTGAGAGTCGGTTTCTGCATCCAGCCCTTCTATTGCTCTTTTCCGATCATATAATAGCTTTTCTTGCAAAAAAAATAATAATTTGCGATTCACTGTATCTCTTCACCCCCTTGCCAACCTAAGCTTTAAGGGATAGTTCACCCAAAAATGAACATTTTGTCGCTAATTACTCTCCCTCATGTCGTTCCAAACCCGTAAGACCTTCGTTCATCTTCAGAAGACAAAGTATGATATTTTTGGTCAATCCAAAGGCTCTGACCCTGCATAAAGAGCGTTCCTCAAAAGAAAGACAGTCATACAGGTTTGGAACTACATTAGGGTGAGTAAAGTGTAACATTTTGATTTGGAGGCAAACCGCATCTTTAAAACACACCGGTTGCTGGAATATGGTCAGCCATTTGTCCCAATTATAGAGCATTAATACGCATTAGTACAAATTAAAACTCCAGCAAGGCTCTGTCCCATATGAAGCAACGTCGGGCTCTAAAATAAGTCCGGAGAGAGAGTGACATGCCAGGCAGCTCTCTCAGAGGAGCGCGGGTATGAAGCAATGCGGCCGCAGCGGCTGGTGGCCACCTGCTCAAAGTCCCAGTGTGCTTATCAGACCCCCTGGCAGCGAGAGAGCAAGAGAGCAAACAGAGGCCCTGCCATGACAAACAAGCCGGGAGATTTCCACGAGATCAGTGAAAAGCGAGGCCAAATAAACCAGGCCCTTCAGTCTCGAGCATCCAAAGCACGTCAGCTCCCACGGGACGGCAAAAGAGGAAGCCAGAATGTGACACCTCAGCACAAATTGTTAGCACTTCCTCTGGGGATTCGGGGACACTTAGATTATCTCCCATGAGTGTAACTGTACATTTATGTTTCCAAAAACTATTAGTGTTGATAAAGAGATGAGGTACAATGTTTCGCTACGGACATAAATGATACCTAGCATTACTTACAGAGACACTTTTGATGTGAAACGGCCTTTACAGTTACCAAAAAATAAAACCTTTTTTTTTTTTTTTTTTTTTTTTTTTTTTTGGTCAAATGACTAATCACGATTAATCGCATCCAAAATAAACATTTTGTTTATGTGTATATTATGTTTATATAAATACATGCATGTATATATTTAGGATATATATATATATATATATATATATAAAAACATAAAATTTTATATATATATATATATATATATATATATATATATACACATAATAAAAAAAGTACACATACATATATCATGTAAATGTGAAATATCATTTGACAGCACTATAATAAAAAAGTAAGCCTAGTTTATGTGTAAAAACAGTGCCAAATGAACGTAATGCATTACTTTCCATAAACAATAACTATGTAATGCAATTAGTTACTTTTCATGCAGTAATATAATATTGTAATGGATTACTTTTCAACACTGCAATGCAAAATGTGTTCAAAAGATGTCAATCTCTCATTGTCAATAGCGTAGAAATGACTTCACTCAAAACTTTTAAACTAAGCAGCTTTTTGTTGCTCAAGTGAAACTTTCAGTCTGATATGAAACTCCCGATTCCTATTAGAACGCCTGGATTTTGGACATAACATTTTGCTGAGCAATGTAGACAGCTTTAGTGACTCGCTAAAGTTAAACAGAAGGAAAAACAGGGACCTAATTCAGTAAGCAATCACCCAAAAAACCTCTTCATGTACTGATCTATTTTGCAATTTTTTATATATATAAACTGCTGTACAAAAAAATCCCCAACAGAAGGGAAACATACAACATCAAATACTATTTGTCAGCCTGGCAGAAAGGAAGTGCGCATAGCAGCGTACGAACAGATGTCCACAGAAGACAACTCAAAGCTCGCCGCCCGACGGCACCATTGAAGTGCGCTTCAAACCTCACCTGTAGTTCGGCCGACCAGCAACACTGATCCGCATCCAAGAGGTCAAAAGATTTCGGATGGGATTTATTTTCTTTCTATCCCCTCGTATCTTTCTTTTTTTTCTCCTCCCTTCCTCGTGTTTATGCAAATGTGATTGCGGACCGCACACTCACAGCCTGCCTTTAGTTGTAAATAAATCATTCGTCTCATTCTGTTCATTAATGGGCACTCAAGGAGATTCTATTAATCTGTTCATTAGGGCACTTCAAAAACAACAAAAAATACTTATTAAAAGCAGTTCCAGCTGCGTAAGCTCGTTACTCGCGCCTTAACAATGCTTGTGGCACTCCACCAAAACCATGTGGGATTAAAAAAAATAAAAGCTTGTATTTGGCGATTAGGAGTGTATTCTATTATCACCGGTCAACGTTTTCAGGCAGTGATGAATAAATATTACTTGATAGGCAACGAGACGTATTTGCACATCATTTACATTAAAAATGAAAAAAAAACTGCAAATAATCATGGCACATTCATTTGGCAATATCCTTAATGCCGTTCAACATGGCGTTGAGGTGGAGAGGGTCTCGGGGTCTTCTTTAGGAGCAGGACGGGGCTCAAAAATTGATCGCTACATTGATCTAGCAATGCCTGAATGACCGTAAAGGAATTAAATTGGTTTCTTGGAGGATATGCATTTTTTATCATAAGAGAGAAAGTAAAAGCTCTGATTTTGAGAAATTTGGAAGCACGGCACATGAATAAACTGCAAAAAAAAATGTAGTTTTAGCTGTTGCACACCGGATGTAAGAGGAATTTATGCACTGTGAGATTTCAGTGTAGGTCAACAGATTTGATGCTTAATCGCTCATTATTCAGTCAAACAAAAGCTCAGATTCCTCATTTGATTCTTCTGGAGCGAGATCAATAAGCGTGTTTTTATTTGGCTGACCTCCAGGTATTTTTCCAGCACCTTGCACCACCAGCTCATCTAGATAAACATTAACACTTGATTGACATTTTATTTTTAGCTAGTAATGATTATGCAGCTGAATTTACAATCTGTGAGTCTGTGAGTTTATTACTGCGATACATGCAGGAAAAAAATTCTAAGAACTGTATGACGGCGTAAAATATTCAAATACTGCATATTTTTCCAAGTTTGCTGCGCGATCGTACATATTATCATTTTAACACACATGAACACAATGCATTTCTGATTAAACTGTTCAATAAATAAAGGCATTGTTTGTATGCAAATAGTTGGTCAAAAGTTTTTTGGGGTTTTTTTTACGTAAATTTTCAGATTTTCATAGTATTTAAAAATAGCTAAAGTAGTTTTACAAATTAATTTATTTTGAGTGTCAATTGTGTAATTTCTGTGTAAACTGTAAAAAGATACTGTCATAAATTGGTCCATTCAAATTCCGTTTTAAGAATAGTAAAAAAAAAGAACAATATTTATACAACTTTTAAACAGGAATTTGTTCTACTTTTTTAAGTTTTATGTGAAAGAGGCTCAAACACCAACCTTTGTAGGTATTTGCGATTGTTAGTGGAACATGCTAATCGCATTTGATAGCCACTTTGTATCAAACCTACAAAGTCACTACCTCCAGTGTTAGAGGACATAGCTTGCCTGTCGTAAGTGCACTTCAGAGCCGAGTTACACATAGCTGTGACAGGGCAAAGGGAAGTGAGCTGACATGGAAACAGCGGTGTCAGGCACACTTTAAAAGGTCAGAGATGCCTTCTCTGCCCATCTGACGTGTTTCTGGCAGCAGCCCCGGTCCGCAGTGTCTTCCCCTGCTTTGACTCATGGCAGCCTTGTCCCTGTTTGATGACCCAAAAGCGCCCGGCGTCAAGGGCTCATGTGAGGACAAGGCCTTTGATGAGAACGCCTGTCAAAAAGCAGACTAAATGACAGGTTTCTTTGTAGAACGGCATTTTTGACTTCGAAACGTGAGACGTGCTAACAATGCCAAATGCATATATTTGCTTCTTGCAGCCCTAGTGTTGGAGATTTTATGAAATTAGGCCATACGGTATCGATTGTACAGTAAAAGAGTTGATACAAGTGATGCAACGATACCAAACAAGAAGAGATTTGATTGGTTTTCTGAGGCTTTTGCTTTGCCGGATTTGGAAATCCATTCTTTCAATCGATTTTGTAGCATTTGTTATGACTATGAGAGCAGCACAAACAAGAATCGCGAGCAGTCAAAACAATCCAAACCAGATATCGATGGAGCCTCCAAAGATAGTAAGAGACATTTCATTCACGTTATCTTCGCCTTGAGAAACCACAAGTATTATTTTCACGACTCCCTGTCCTCATGAGACTTCATAATCATTACATTTCGGTATTTTGATGAACCTTTTGTAAATCTTCTCATTGGATAACCAACGTGTAGCGTTTTGAGGAATGGCCAGACAGGGACTCGATTTTGCAAATTTTCCTCATTCTTGCCGACATCATACTCAAAGTGCACTTTTTACCTCTCGTGTTTAATAATTGACCGAGAGAGCCATGAGAACCCAAGAAAGGCGACAATGAATGCGTTGTTGGAGCCGGTTAACTCCCATGTGAGAGTGTTTCAACGCAAGCGCTTCTAAACACGCTACTTAATCACTGGGGATAAATGAAGCTGTATCACTAGGCAAACAGATTAATTAACAGCGGGTAAAAACGGTGACATTTGGTGAAGTTCACACGAGAACGACCTCTTGCGACCTAAAGACCAATATTGATTTCCTACTGGCTGTACGGACTACTAACACACAAACACAAGTGTCGAAGGTTGAAATAACACTCAAATGACAAATGACTGAACAACAACTTGTGTGCCTGAAAAATAAAAAAAAGACATTTGTAATTTGTAAATTGATATCTGAGATTGTGAAAAGTTTTCTACACTAGCAGTCAAAATTTGGGATTTTGTTTTTGAAAGAAGTCTCTTATGAACACCAAGGTTGTATTTATTTGATTGAAAAGATCAAATAAATACAAGACAATAAATGTTATTACAGGACAACACAATTTAGGGATAGTTTCCCCCAAAATTCTGTCATTTATGTTGTTCCATACCCGTAAGACTTTTGTTCATCTTTGAAACACACATTAAGATATTTTTTGAGCTTTCTGCCTCGGCATAGACAACAATGCAACTACCGGTGTTCAAGGCTCAGAAAGGTAGTAAGGACATTTTTTAAATTATCAGGGGTTTAACCATAATTTTATAAAGCTATGAGAATACTCTTTGTGTGCAAAGAAAACCAAAACCATTCATAGGATACCATGGCGGACGCTCTCCGATTTCATCAATATCTTAATTAGGGTTCTAAAGATGAAGGAAGGTCTTACGGGTTTAGAAAGGCATGATGGCGAATACTTCAAGACAGATTTTTGTTTTCTGTGCAAAATATCTCATAAAACATCTTCCAAGATTATCCAGTTAATCAAGGTTAAATTTAAAGCTTTGGACCATTCTGAACATCCCCGGTACTACTACTTACACATTCGTTGGTCTCTCCTCAGGTTGATGACCAAATGAAGCTTCTCCAGAACTGTTGGAGTGAACTCCTAATCCTGGACCACGTTTTCCGACAGGTGATGCACGCCAAAGAGGGCTCCATCCTCCTGGTCACGGGGCAACAGGTGAGCGTCCGCTGCAGTCTCCTCCATGCCTCCCCGTAGATCTCATCAGGCCTTTTTGCCAGTGTGGATCAACATCCTTTAAAGTGCTATCGACTGCCCCGGCCACTCCATTAAAAATAGATTACGCTTAGGTATAAACTAATGTGGCCAGAATAATCAATTGTAGACTTCTTATCAAGTGCGTGGTGAACGAATAAATAAAATGGTTGGTTAAGCATGCACGAGTCATCGCTGTGAAGAAGGGATGAGAGACACAGAGAGAGACGGACAGGGAGGGAAAGCAGAAGATATGTATGATTTACCTCAGTCGTCTCTGAGGAACATCGCTGGACGGACGCCTCAGGCTCAGCTGAAGTTTTCTGTACACGAGGACCTTTAATTCTGTCTTCGGCTCCAGCACATGCACACACACTTCCAGAAAATGTTTAAACTGCTTATAAATAAATATGCTTCTGTCCGCCTGTCAGTTAGGTTTGAGTTTAATTTTTAATTCTATGTTTTTCCCTCCACCCTCCTGCTCAACAAAGTGATCTCCAACTGTAGTGACAGCTCAAACACAGCGACTCGTGAGCAGGAGAACTTTTCCGAAGAGTTCACAGCTTATCAGAGGATTACGTATCAAAACAAGTGAATTATAGAGATAAATGATACGATATGAATAACATAGATACAGAGAGGTCATCTAAGGAAAAGAGCTAAATTTTAAAAAAAAATACATTAGCAGCTTTTTGTGGCCGTGGCAAAACCGGTTAACACACATACCTAGGTAAATCGTACAACGAGCGATGCAAGCTCGAATTCGGTTCCTGGCGTGATTTCATCATATAAAGGAAAAAGAAAATGCAATTTATACATCTTTAAAGTCTCAAAACATCTCAGTTGTTTTCTAGACCATAATGAGATTAAATGATGAACAAACTCACATGCTCTGATAAATTATTACAGGCAAGTTTGATTTCAGCTCACAAATTCCACCAAGTCAACTAAAGGACAGATAAAGCACAAATGAAGCATATCTGATGTATTTTAAAAACAGTATTTCAACAGTATTACTCAAGCATTTCTCATAAAATTCTTGAAAAAATCTATTTATCTCTCTCTCTCTCTCTCTCTCTCTCTCTCTCTCTCTCATATATATATATATAGCTCTATACTCAAGTCATCATTTGAGACAAAGTTGATACTTAAAAGAAACACAAGTGGGAAGTCCACTTTTGGTGCCGAGTCTATTTGAGGTCAGAAATTGATTTGTTTGGTTAGTGTGAAAGTGGTTTCTAGCCTCCTGAGCCATGAAAGATCAACTTCTGAGCAATAATATCTGAGAACGTTTGTTAGAAACCACATCTGGAGATCTGTGAAGAAGCTCACAGTGCTCGCCGTCTTTGATTTGTCTGGATTGCGAGTACTTTGCGTAGCGTGCCTCTATGTTTGATTAGCGAGGTCTGGCGGAGAGTTGGGGGCGGGGTGGAGGAGGGCCAGACCTTGTTTGCATATTTTGCCTAATGAACAGCTGGTGCAGAAAAAAAGCCTTTGGGGAGAGAGAAGGCAAAGACTCAAACAGTTCATTACGTCCTATTATTCCAGAGTAGACTACTGACAGCCCGGCCACACAACACACCCGCGCATGAACACGGACTTATGCATAACAAACAAACGATTTGCCAGTTATTAAAGCAATATTGTGGTTCAGTAATTCAGTGTAGTATAACTTCAGACTGCTGTGTAGTGCAGATATACAGTATTTTGGCATACGTTAAAATTTGGTTACTCCACAACACCGACTGTCAACTCTCTATCTCTCATCTTGTTTGAGGACATGTCATTGTTTCTCCCTAGTGTTGGTATGGCAGCAAAGCACTGTGGGGGATCAGTCCTGAAATGCTGCGACACATGACACTACATGGGCGGCTTTCCAAAATGTCACAAACCTACATCTCCCCCTCCAACCCCGTCTTTTGCTGTATCTGTCCGTCTGTGTCTCTCTCTGAAGGTCCCAGGCCTTTAGAAGAATCCAAATCATCATAATGATATTCATACAGGTCTCAGTTTTTTTCGGCAAGATCAAGAACTCACTGATATTCACAATGTCGGAATGAATTGGAGAGAATTTATACAAATGGTTTACTACAAGTGTATCATTATGGAACAAAAATATGAAATTTAATTACATTTTTTTAAGGAATTTTGAGTAGTGTACATTTTTACAATACTTACATTGATATAAATATGCATCGTTTTTTAAAAAAAAAAGTAGATTAGTATTAATGTTTGTTAAATATTTGCATTATTATTTGTATTTTTTAAAGGTAATCCCGCTACTTTTAAATGGTCAGTCGTTCAAATCTCTGTTAATTGACAACTTGAGCAGCTTCATACGGGCCTCAAAGAGATCCACCAGCACAGCCGGTGAGAAACGTGCAATTCTCCAGCCAGGACTTTAAAAAATTCCACTCATCATATTTACACAATAAATAAATTCCAATCCGCCCGCGTTTTTAATTGCAAATCCAGCTCAGAGGGAGCTCTCCTTACGCTTAGGAGGCCCGTAGTCTACCTTCTTCCAGAAACCCTGGCGCAGTCAATTATGGTAATGAATTGTCAATAAATATAAAAATTTAATATGGCCTGCTTACAGTGAGTGGCAGCTAAGGACTTGCCTCCAAGACAAATTTGCTGCTGCTGCAGATATTAAGTGCACCTGAAAGGGGAGGAGAGGGCCACGGGGGTCCCGCGCAGGGTTCGGCCCGGTAGCCTGGGGGACCTCCAGGGGCCCCCGCTCACTCGCGCCTCTCCAACCCCCACCACCCTCGTCTGGCGCGGGGCGCTGGGGTCCGAGGGTCTGGGCACCGGGGATGGAGAAACGTGCAGCTCTTCCCCGCTCGGTTTGATGCTGATTATCATTCAGACCTCGGCCCACTGCACTGTCCCTGCTGTGCAGAGAGGAGCCTGGGAAGGAGAGAAAGGGAGAGAGGCGTATGAAGCATAGAGCTGCCAGAGCTGGTTACATGCTTACTTCAGACAGCACTGAAAAACTCGAAAGGTGGTGCCAAGTGCCGTCTGGCTGATTGAACTTTTAAACTAAAAGGACTTTGATTCAAAAAATAGAATTTTCGATGAATGAGGAACAAGGCCTAAACTTTTCCTAAAACATTCCCAACATCTCTTGTTCTTCCAAATCAAATATGAGCACATCTTTGGATTTCTGTTCCAAAAGTTCCAAATGGATTTCAGACTAGCTCGAACAATAGAAGATGGGAAGAGTGTTTTTTCAGACCTCAAATTATTTTTGCAATCCTGATCCTTGTACCTTTCTATACTTGAGATGTTTCAAACCTTCAGAGATCTGGCATGTTGCTTGTGGTAAAACCTTTATTGTTTGTGTGTGTGAACACTCTCGCCTTTTCTCTTCAGGTGGATTACGCCCTAATTGCCTCCCAAGCCGGTGCCACACTCAACAACCTCCTGAGTCACGCGCAGGAGCTGGTGAGCAAACTACGATCCCTCCAGCTGGACCAGAGGGAGTTTGTCTGCCTCAAGTTCCTGGTGCTGTTCAGCTTGGGTGAGTACAGAGAAAGGGGTGGAGGGGTGGAGAGAAGCGGGCTGCAGCCTCTGTGCATTATCCAAATCTCACTTGCTCGCTCCCAAGGTTCTTGAGGGACCTTGAGATAAGCCACAAGACCGCATTCACTTCCCCCTGTACGATAAGACCATCATTATGAATGCCACCATCTCTCCTTTACCGGTGATGCCAGAATAGTTCGGTCGGTCAAAACGGTTGTTCTCAAAAACTCTTGTTCACTCTTTGTCAGTTTTCATTGAGTAGTTCACTAAATCAATAGGCAGGTTTCAGAAACAATCTATTCTATAAAAATAATTGTTGTTTCAACTTGAAATCCTTTGTTACCCCGCTGACTTTTTGTTTAGTCAACCAAAATATTCCAGTTGGTAGTTAAATTAACATTAAGTGACTTCAAATTTCCAGTTCACTAAAATAAAAAATTTAAGTCAGCAAGGTAACAAAGGATTTCAAGTTGAAACAACTATTTTTTTACTGTGTATGAGTAAAGTGCCATTTCAATGTGATCAAAAGACCAAATCATATTTTCTGGGGAAAATGGCTGAAGAATAGAAATGGAAGTAGACGTCACTTTTTTAGTTGTGGTTAAAGAGTGCAGTCAAAAACCAGTTGCCAGATTCTATTCAAATTTCCACATTTCCAAAATTCGAAGTTTCTGATGTTCACATCAACCTGCCACATTTTATTCTCTAAATGAATTAATTTTTTGATAGTTGTTTCCATTTTTATGCGAATCTTGGTATCCCCATCTACAAATTTTATGCCATATCCCACAATTTGCATAAAATATGAAACTGAAAACCTAGCTAGTTTACAAGAAGAAAAATCTTGTCCTGCCATGTTTGTATAATGACGGAATCTTTTATTTTTGAATTATTGGTATTAATATTTATTATGTAAAATAAAACAAATGTGACACTAAAACAGAAAATGTTAGATTAGTGCATTTAAGTGCTACTTTAGCTGCACAAGTTCTTGCTGTACTTCTAACTTAAAAACTTTGGTTGCAAACCAAGATTGCATTATTTCTTCTATTGGAGTTCAAATCAGGAGGTCATTTGCTCTGAGAGATTTGCGTGCCGAGTGCATTCCGTTTTTTGCTGTTAGCTATCAATAACCTTCAGTGCTTCTCTTCTGTTAGCCTGCTAGCTTTACATTGAAATGGTCGGAGGTTCCATTGCTAACAGGTCAAGGCAGCTCTTGTAGCCAATTCTCCACCATAAAAGACCAGCATCAAAACACAGGACTGGCCGTCTGTTTGGCCCCATAAGAACATGGAATATTAATGCCGACCACATCCATTTGTGCATCATCACATCAGTCACGATTGTTGCGTCCTGTGGTTCCGGAAAAGAGAATATGATGTGTGTAGGGGCGTAGGTGCCTTGATCCCATCCACTCCGTTTGCTGCGTCCCTGAACTACCTGAAACTACGAAGCAGGACATAAGCCTTTATGTCCAGCTCCCCCATCGCACCTTGAGAAAGTTCCTCACATCTTCCTAAGACCAAAGAGCAGTGTTGAAACCTCTAGACCTCTCAACCTTGCTGAATTTGTGTTGATCGGCTTTGCGTAGCCGAGGTTTTTTGGTTGCAGTTTGGGGGGAATCTGGTGTAAATAATTTGGCGGAAACATCATCCATAATAAAAGTCTCACCTGAGGGGAGTGTAGCGCCCCAGGCACTGCCCCGTTCTAGCAGCTCGCCCCACCCATGCTGTGTGCCAGGCCCAGAGAGACCAAGAGACTAAGAGAACTAAGCCCAGAGATCAAAGATGGCTCCGATTAATAGTATCCTGTGGGTGAAGGGTGGCGGGGGCTGTGTGTACGTACAAGTACACAGATGAGAAAAAACACTTTGCCAGTTGCTCTAGAGAAGCCAGTCAGAGGTTAATTAAATGAAGCATGAAAATCCCACGGCGCTTTACGAAAACTATTGGAATTATCGGAACTTATTGTCTGTCTGGACCTTCTGCTGCTTCTTCAACTCTTTTTGATAGGAGAACTTTATTCCACAAAGAAAAATGCTGCAACTTTAATAAGCATTAGCAAGTAAGGTGTGTTTTTGCATTATGCTTGTGCAATTAAACCAAATGTTTTATGATTAAAAAGTCAAAACAAAAACTAAGCAAAAATTTGCACAACAAAAAGGCAAATAACTGTAGAAATTCTTAGTTGCTAAGTTCATCAAAATAGCTTTTTACATTTGACTGACTGTTTATTAAAATATTTTTTCATGTAACTTTTGACATTTGGTGGGGTCATTAAAATATATAACAAAATTTAATATTTTTCTCATTTTCTTTGATAAAAATAAATATTAACAATTGTAAAAATTTACCTGTACAATAATAATTAGACATATTAACATACATGTTCTGTGTATATATACAGTATATATATATATATATATATATATATATATATAAGTGCTGTCAAATCATTAATAGTAATTAATCCAACCAAAATAAAAAAATGTTTTTATTTACAAAATATGTATGCATACTATGTATATTTATTATGTATATATAAATACACACACATGCAGTAAAAAATTTAGAAATATTTATTTGTATATATTTATATTAGTAGCATATTATAGTTGAAATATAACTATGTATTATATCATAGTTCAAATATAAACAGATTTTTACATGAATGCGTGCATATTATAATAGAAATACACAGTACACAAACATTTATTATGTAAACAAAAACTTTTATTTTGGATGTGAATAATTATTTGACAGCACTAACATATATATGTATATATATTTGCACATACATATATACCTTTGTGTTGAGTAGCAGCTGTTGCTGTGATACTACAAACATGGTTTACGAATCTGTATTTTTTTGAATGAATCCTAAAACAGGATCAGTTATCAGGTAAATGTGCTGGTAAACCCAAGGCCACAAACACAAGGTCAACATTTGGAGGCCGCCTGGCCTCCATGACATTAAAACATCAAATCCATTGCATCAGCCCTCTCCCACTCGTTAAATGCAGTGTCTCTGTATTGCATTTACAAATGAAGCCTGTTAACGGAAATCAAAATCGCATTTACCCACGCCGTTCCACTCCCCAACGCTCTTAAGTTAGTGTCTGTGCGCTCTCAACACGGCCAAACCATCGCAATTTATCACTGTCGGGGGAGCCCAGGGGGGCTCTTTGTAAAGCTAAGTGTCAATAAAGAGGAGGAGAGACATGAGTTGACCTGGGACCAGTCACTTGTCTCCTCGATCCCTCCGGCTTGTCGAGAGGACCGATGGCAGTCAGCCGATCACTTCTCACGCTTTTTCCGCCAGCCGAAGCGTCTCTATCTTTCCCGCTGTCAGTCTCAGTGTGTTGAATAGGTGCTTTGGCTCAAGCAGGAGCTGAAGGCTTTATCAATGGTTAAATAATTACGACCAAGACATTGATTTCCTCAACAGCAGGAAAGGCGCTGAAGGGTGAACGATGTTCTTGTGGAGTTTAAAGGAGGTTGAGACGATTATGCCAACATTTCAGTTGGAGCCACCTCTGTGAGCGTCTCGATCGTCCACAAACACCTCAAGTGGCTACAAAAGTCAAATGAACGAGAGTACGACTTTTTGTGTAAACAGAACAGTATTATTCTTTACATAGCAATTTTGTTTCAGACTTTTTAAAGGTCTTTAAAGGTGATCTACTGTGAAATGCGAGTTCCGGGTCGGAATGCCTTTGTTTTTTCAGGACCCATTTCAGTCTCTACATATTGCACCTTTAAACTTATTCAGTATTTCATGTCGTATTTATTAAATTTCAGTCGGTTTTACAGGTAAAACTGCATAGCAATTTTTGTCCAATTTTTTGGGACAAAATCCTTTTACATCGGAATCAGTGCAATCAATTTCTCACAAGGAAGAAAGTTTTCTCAATGCAGTTTCACAAATTTTGAAAGTATGCTTTTTCCATTTCGACAATATTGACAATAGACCTTTTTTTTTTTTACCATGAATTTTGCTAATGTGTGCTTCAAAAGCCAGGTAGCAAGCAAAAAAGAATTCATTGGTGAGAAATTACACCCAATACTTTTCTATATTAAACAAAATATAACTAAAATATGCAAACTGTCCTTGTCGTATTTTCATCAGCTATTTTTAAATTAAAATTATGGACATAATTCGCATTTCGACGACTCCTCATTATCATCAAAAAATAGAGGACACATAACATTTTTTCGCTCATGGCATCAACACTTGACTACGAGATGGGATGCATCTTAAGTCCCTGAGGCTTGGCTGTGGGGTCTCTTCCAAACACCTCTGAACAACACCGCATACAGTCACGGCACGCAGCCGTTTCCCCTTTACTCTTGCTTTAAAGGAGCAAAAAAAAGGCAGTTCCCACATAGGTAAGCTCTAATTAAGCCGGCCCGTCTTGTTTCCTTGATCTGAATCGATACGTCTACCCTTGTGCGAAGAGAGGGGAGATCAGTAATGCATGCGCAAAGGCTCATAACAGGTGCAAATATTCATTTCCTGAAACAGACCAAATAATTTGGAAGTCGGTTGGGATTGATTAACATTCGAGGGCTGGGACGGTTCAATATTTACGCCTCGGAGACCCCCGGCTGGGGCCAAATAATGGTGCATAAAACTGCAGCTATGTCTTAATTAAATGCAAGATAATAGGGGCAGGTTTTTCTTGTGAGCCAAGCAGTTTGGCACTGACGGGTTGTAAGTCATGTGGAAGATGTGAGGCCCGGCTCTAATCAATACACATATAAAGCAAGCTCATGTGTGTGCGGACACCCTTTGAAAACACATCGATGCGGCGATGCACATGTAGGAATTTATTTTCGGTGATTTGTGACAATGCGCGGCAGCTCTTCCCCGCTCACTCGAAAGCGTTCGCTTGTTGTTGTCACCAAACGCGCTCATTTAGATTTCGCTCAAAAGTGCAAAACCTTCCAATCAGTCCTGAGTGCTCTGATATTTTACAAATCTGGTGGAGAGGAGGAAGTGGGCCCGTGCAATGACCCTAATATTTAAGGGTTATTTCTTTTGCCCGCTGTCCTTTCATTCCACGAGACAGAAATCAAAAGCCTCACTTCTGGCGCTTCGGCGAGAGGCTCTCTTTGAAACGGCAACCTCATTAGGAGCCTTAAGAGGCTTTCAGACTTTATCAGGCTTTAAAAGCCGCTGATATCTGTGGACACGGCACAACGTGGCAACGGGCTCATGCTTTTAAAGGGGAGTGAAAGGATGGCACTTTACCTTTAGCCCCACTAGCTTTTGTCACGCGTTCAGTCGGTTCGCCGAAATTCCGGCCATTCCGCTCCGATTTCGACACTTTGCTGCGTCGCGGCTACAATTCCCTTTTATCTCTTTGCTTTTTGTTCTTTATCTTTTACTACACATTACTTTATGATTAGCTTTAAATTGCAAACAACTTTAAGTGTGATTGGCAATCGTTAGCCATTAGCGTCGTTATCTGAATGTCTACAAATGCTTCAGATAAGTAATGCGGGGCAAGAATCTACATCTATGGATTTACTCTTTAAAGAGATGCGAGATGTATTACTATTGATAGACAGAGGTTTTGTTTCGTGATTTTAGCCTTACACTTAAAGCCCAGTTCTAATCTAAATGACTTTTTATTTTTATTCCACAGTTTCTGCTGAATGGATTTATAGGCCATATATTTATTTATTGCAAGCACGTTAAAACATGGTGAATGGTACTTATAGTACTAAACTGCACAACATTGTTTTAGTCCCGACATTAAAAATAAAAATTAATTTTACTAATAAAAGTAACATTTGACAAAAAATATTTAGAGAAAAATGAAATGAAATTATATGATATAGCTGCATAAATAAAAAGTAAAAAAAAATAAAAATAAAACAATAATATTATGATTATGTGGAAAGTTACAGCATTATGAGATTAAATCATCATTTTAAATGTAATATGCATATATGTAGTTAATAATTAAAACATTTATTATATTTTAACGAAAAAACAGTATCATTCAGATAAACAAAAATTTTACGGTTTTAGTTAACAATAGCAGCACTAGTATAAATAAATATCATATCAAGCCCCTTCCGATTCCAAAGCGTGGAAGTTACCAGCAAAACCCCACCGAATCCAGAACATGACTGCATCTGGCACAAAAAAAACCCATCTCGGGTGAACGACGCATCCATGAACCGCTTGTAAAAATTTCCCCCCACTTTCAGCAAGCGCAGACCGGCTGGATTTGCCTTCGACAAAAGCTGTGGATGAAGTGATTGAGAATACACTGAGCTATAGCTACTTGTTTTCTTTCTCCGTCTCACAACTCTTCCTCTGTCCCGTCGGATTCCTCGCTTCCTCTGCCTCTGCCAGAGCCTTATTACAAGCTGTCAGTTTATTGTAAAACATTAGGAAAGCAGAGGGACACTTGCTGTAACTGTCTTATCGATCTGGGGGATAGATTCTGTGATTTAACGCCCAAGCCTCCCATATTTCCACATTTTCAGCCTCCTATTAAAGCCTGTGCTTTCCTTTAGCTATTGATGTATCAACATTAACTGTTACAAGCAACTACAGAAAATCAATGACCAACTTTTATTACCGGCTGCATAACACGCTAGCCGGCTCACGCTCCAGTACTTAGCAGGCAGGCCGGGCCCGAAACATGCCCCGCTCATGTCAGGTGTTTCCTAAGTGATATCTGCACTGGAAATATCAATCATACGAGCTCGGGCTCCTTTCTGCCTGTTTGTGCCCCAGAACGGAGCGCTCGGGTGCCATTTTTATGATACCTGGCCCGCGATGCTACAAGATTCACCGCTAACAACAACTATCAATATCCGTAATGCGCCGGACTTTTGCATTCGATTCGGTAGTAGCACCTTTAGCGATCATTCGCCGCTTTAACTAGCAATACACATATTCATTTCCAAGTATAATGAGCTTGCGCGCTATAAAATAATAATAGCTCACCGTTTCTGTCTATCACATGAATCGAAGGGGATGCATTTGAAAAGGAACGGCGTGGCAAAAACAGATCACCCTTAAAGATTTATGAGACCTGCGGTCCTGCCGGGACAAACATATACAGGCTTTGTTTTTCCGATCAATGGGCTGAAGTTCATTATTCACTCTCACCGCGGTCGTGCTTTGCGTTTTTGTGCATTGTAAAGGGGCCTTGTTGTTGTTGGCTGTGCATATCTGAGGCGTTTCTTCTTTCTTACGTGACTCGAGGTCTCACTAGCCGCAATGCTACCTAATAACGTGCCAATTAAATTCGCCAATTTTCCCTGGCCTGCGAAGAGAGCCGCTAGCCCAGGACCTTCTGAGCGGCCGGAGAGACTCGAACCGCCCCGGCTGTGGTGGGAGGTGTCTATTGATCAGGGAGCCGCCAGGTCTTATTTAAACATTGCACACAAACACAGATAAGGGGGTTACACAAGCTCTAACATAAACTCACCCTGTCATTTCTCAATCGATTTCATAGAAAGAGTTCTGTGCCGTGGACATCTATAAAAGTGACCCGGTCACGGCAGAAGGAAAACACTCAGCCCCCCGTGAGCACTCGGGTCAAACATGCACCACACGGCTGAGCGGATGTGCCCCTTGAAAACAGTACTGTCTGAATGGTTTGTAAGCTGTTTGTGTGTAAATAAATTATTTACATTTATATTCCTTTTTTATAATTCTATCATGTTCGGTTTTCAGGTGCCGTGCTGTAGGTGTTGTCAATGGCATAAAATTATTTTAAAAAAATCTGTACAGTAAACCTGTAAAATATATATTACAAAATGTAAATATATATATTATATATATATACAAATTTATGGTTCTATTTATTATATAATTATTCACGATTAATCAATTGACGGCAATTCATATTTTCACTAAACTGTACAATAAACATTGAATTATGTATTTTATTACAGCTTACAAGTTGGAGTAATATGTTACAAGTAATCAAATTATCTAAGTATCAAACTTTTCATATTATATCACACTATTATTACGCAATGCTACTAACACTACATATATATTATATTAGAATTATTCTATATCTCAAAACATATGTATAATAATAAAAAAAAAAAAAAAAAAAAATATATATATATATATATATATATATATATATATATATATATATATAGTTATGGCCTTTTAAGTTGCCTATAAAATAATTTGTGACTTTTTTTGGTTACACTTTAGAAAGGGGAACACACAACTTGCCGCTTATTAATAGTTAGTAAGCTAGTGGACGGCATTGCTATCAAACATGTGTCAAAATCAGTATCACAAAGACATTCATGTGTCCAGCGATCATCCGCGGGGCACGAGAGAGCAGCTAAGCCCTAAAACCGTCCCCTGTAATCGGAGCCCGCTGTTAAACGTGACGGCACAAATAAGCCGACAGGTGCTGCTACCATGTCTCTTGTTCTCCTTCTCACCCACCTCTCCTTCCACCCCCCCACCACCATTGTATTTAAAGCAACAAAGGCGAGGAATGCCTGCACCGCCGCCTGATTGGAAAAAATGCCCCATCATCAGTCTTGCTGTAATGTAAACCTGCGCGGATGGTGTGGGGCTGGACGGGTGTCACACTACAGGGACAAATATAGAAATAAGAATTGATCTAAACATTGTCTCACTCAGGGGGAAAAGGTTTAACAAGAATGGCAGGGGAGACGTGAGGTCACTAAGAGACGTGGGCAAGGGCCGTGTGTTGTCTGTCAACACTGGGAATGCTGGGAAGTGTGGCCGAGTGGGGTGCTGTCTATTCCTGGTGTTTTCCATGCTCGGAGACTATTATGTGTCTGCTTGCCATTTTTATGACAGTATGGACAATGCGATTGAGGACAGGAAATGATGGGGGAGAGGGAGGAGCTTAGCGTGT
Source organism: Puntigrus tetrazona (assembly GCF_018831695.1). Classification (NCBI taxonomy): domain Eukaryota; kingdom Metazoa; phylum Chordata; class Actinopteri; order Cypriniformes; family Cyprinidae; genus Puntigrus; species Puntigrus tetrazona. The sequence continues at coordinate 15,299,776 of NC_056720.1, read as the reverse complement.
TAGAGCGTGTTTAGGATGATGGAGTTACCTTCAAATGTTTGCGACCATTCATCTAGATGTGCTATCCTTCATGTTCAGCTTCAAGCTGTTGTTCTATCATGACGGTAGTTGGTCTAAAAAAGAAAAAAAGAGACTGTTAAGTAAGTGGTTTATGCAAATAGTTGCTATTGTGCCGCTTATAGCACTGCTGGGAATGCAACAGATATAAAACATTTTAAAATGCAACATTAGAGCTGGGTTTACATATTTGCATTGGTATATTCCGATATATATAAATATATTTGCCATTTGCAGGATAAAATAAAATATGAAATATATAAATATAAAATTAAATATAATAAAATATGTTTCCTTACAGCAAGCTGTGTGCAATATCTATATATGTAGCATATATTTTGGGCCGAGAAATTCTTTTTTCTCTAAATCATTCATCGTCCAGCAGTTATCAGAGCAATTTGGGAATTAAAAATAGGCTTCATTTTATATATTTAATCTCTGAGTGCTTCACATCTTATGATGATATTTTATTACTTTTATCCTTCTTGCCAGTAGTTAAGCTTAAGCCCCGCAAATTAGCTTAGCTTTGACAGGAAGCTTACAAACACATCATGTAACGTTACCCTCGAGGTAAAGGAGACTACATCTTCTAAGCGGAATGAATTAAACCAGAATTTACACACACATCTATCAAAATACAGAAGCAGCCTTAATATGCGTGTGAGAGAAGGACAAAAACTAAGATAAAAACACCATTGTTTGGGTCAACACATGCAGGATTACTTGGCTATTTTCTTATCCAAAATAAACACCGTGATGGTCAAACATGAATATTAAAAAAATGAAAAAAGCGGTCATATAAAAAGAGGAAAAATCATGCTATGGGTTAACTGTCCTTCACTCAGGAAATATACATCCCCAGGCGCTGTGTTGAATTATTAATTCAAATTTGTCAAAAAAAGGGGGTAGAGGGGGGGAAAAAAGAGAAAGATATTGATGGAGGCTTGGCTTTAATGACCTCATTAGGTGTGTGGTTTCCACTAAGGGCAGGATCTGGACTGCAGGTAGAGTTTTTGGGGGATACTTGACCCCTGAATGATTTTCTGTCACTTTATTATAAACAAGAAGAGCTCAACGCTCCGCTCCATTTCTGCGCATGCAATCAACTGGCGCGAAAACGTGTTGAATGCAAATATAAAGATGCTCGGAGGCGATCGTGATAAGATAAAGATGGACAGGAAGGAGTCGAGAGAGTCTTAGAAACCCATTTCTCAGAAATCCGGCTCTCAAAATGATGGTTTTGCAGACACTTTTTTTCCAGAAATGTGATAGATAGACAGACAGACAGACAAACAGATATATAT